>NC_061103.1:23388954-23416454 GCF_015104395.2 Macrobrachium nipponense
AATCATTTTTCGACTATTTGTCTTAAATAAAAAATGTTTACAGTACTTTGTTTTCTTTCATCTTCAGTGGAACATTCAGTTTGAAAACCACATTCACCCATTTAAATATTCTTAAACCATATAACACGATTCATTCTTTACTCCGTTCGCTGAGATAATCTCACGCCGACATATTTATTGGTTCAAAAGTAAAATCGCTTAATTAGCGCGAGCAATTTACGTTTTACAATATACATTCTAACCATACACGTTTCCCAGGTTCAGGTGTGAAATACAGTTTTTTTCAGTTAATTTCAAATTTCTCAGAAACTAATTTTGTACTAAGCAACTGATATATATATTACCCGTTTTTTTTTTTTTTTTTTTTTTTTTTGTCGACACCGAAACTGCCATTTGTCTTAATTTTTAACTAGAACCGTTACTGCTGTGTAACATTACACCCCTACAGTTCGTACAGTCTACTCTATAACCTCGAACTACATCAGTGGAACATTTATTCATTACATCCATTCCTTTGGAACCTTTCTCTCATCAAGATATCCTTAAGAACCATGGCCGCGGCTAAGTCTCACTATCACCATCACCATCACCACTGTATAGCAGCTTCTCCTTTGTAATACCATAAACTCCTGGAGTTACAAAACTCCAACCTGTTAAATGGGCTCTTAACATCCGCATCAGTCACTTCCACAAGCATCGTCAACCTTACACCAATTTTGAAATAACAAAATACCAAGACCTAAAGAACGACCTGAAAAGCACATGGGAACTGAAGGAAATACAAATAATACCTGTGGTGGAAGGGGGTAACAGGACTTATAAAGAAAAACCTGAGAAAATATCTTCCAAGTTGCCCAACTATAAATGAGGTGCAGATTGCTGCCCTCAAAGGAACGGTAAACATCTTGAAAAGATCCTTCGGAAATATAGACCCCAGGGCGAGGCCAATTCCACCTTGATATAAATTGAAAATTAAGAAAAACATAAGCCAGAGAGAAGCCATCTTTCCATTTTTGCATCATTCCAAAGAAGTTCAAAAACACACTTCATCAACCCAAGAATGCAACGATTTCACATTAAATGCCTTCAACTTCCTTCTCTTCATTCTAGCTTAACTTTTTTGGTTACATTTTCTCTTCTCTCCCCATGACTTCCCATCTTTCCTCACGATCTCCGAGTGGCTACCCTATATCCTCCTGTATGTTACACATGATCTATTCTGTCATTCAACGTGAAATCATCTTTATTTTCTATATATATATTTATATATATTTATATATATATATATATATATATATATATTATATATTATATGTATGTATATATATATATATATATATATATATATATATATATATATATATATATATATATATATAAAATCAACCTGAGCATTACTCTAATCAATTTAGTAATCTAAATGAGACATGTGACAGGCAACCTATATACATTACACACGCGCAATATATATATATATATATATATATATATATATATATATATATATATATATATATCAACCTGTACATTACTCTAATACAACTTAGTATCTAAACGAGACATGTGTCAGTTACCTCAATGCAGTTCTAATGAGTCCTCAGTAATTTATACAACCTGGACCAGATAGGAGGTTACGTCATGCTGCCATAATGATAACTCAAATTATGAATGATTTTCAAAACAGGAATAATTTTCTTACCTTTATTTTCCTTCTACTAATTGATGTACTACTTTGAGAAAATGCCCACTCACCTGTGAAAGAAAAATATCAGGTCCGTTATTTCTGCAAAATTACTTTTCAAAAATTAATAACCATGTCCGGTAAAATATAGAATGAGAAGAATACGACATAACACCAGTTCCACGCACAGGCGCACAGACTGTATATATATATATATATATATATATATATATATAATATATATATATATATATATATCCTTAGAAGATGGAGCTGCAGCTCTATGTACATCTCATCAGGGGAACCATAGGGAAAGGCATCGTACTCAGGTACATTTATTTCGCCGACGTTTCACGACTCATAGTCGCATTCTCAAGGCTATAATTAAAGATAAACACACGAACATTAAATTTACGCACTGCATAACTCATAAAAATTACGCAACATTTAAAAATTCAATCAACATCAACATCAGAATGTAAAACATTTAAAACTTTATGAATCTCTTAAAACAGAAAAACATACTGAGCGCTAAACTACAGTACAGTTACATTACAATTATTTAAAAATTACAGAAAAAAAGTATACAAAAATTACGATATGGGTGTAAAAAATTAAAAATAAATAAATAACACTAAAACAGTAAGGCTATTCTATACCATTATCCTCGCAAAGGACGGGCAGTGACTGAGAGAAAATTTAGAAAATAAAAATAAACAAGCACTCTTAGGCGATAAACAACTGAACAGAGGAGGATTGCGCATTTAAGGACGGAACTATCTTTTTTATCATAATGGATTCCAAGGTTGTTAGTCGTTTCGTTTTGCGTTTGCGCCCTATAATAATAAAATCCTTATCATTGATATATGTTTTACATAAACTAGAGTGATTTCTGATTTTTGGACTGTTCGGGGTTTGTTAATCTGCTGCCCGTTCTAAAACTTAAGCTTGCTTTTATAATTTTAAACTTAATACTATCTCAACTCTCCTACACAGGGCCTTTACCCATACCTCTAATTGGTTTACTTTTAATGAAGAAATTAACTTCTTTCCCAATATCTTAAAAATAACTGCTTCCCAGACAAACTTTGTTCAAAATGCTAAAGAAAATGCTTGATGCCCGATTCATAGAGGTGCCAACGGTTTTGACAGTCCCAAAATTAAAAATGTTCGCTAGCTTCCCTTTTCTTCATGACAACCTCTTCAGAAAAAAATTCCTGGCAATTATTCAAAAGGAATTCCCGGCACTGAACCTAAAAATCGTCCCCAAAAATTCATTAACTATCGGATCCCTGTTTAAAACGAAAGACCGCCTTAGTCCTCTTCTAAAATCTAATGTTGTATATAAATATACGTGCCCGAGATGTGATCACGGGACTTATGTGTTGTACGAAGAGGTTACTAAAAGTGAGAATAGATTCTCACAGGGGCTTAAGTTTTAGAACGGGCAGCAGATTAACAAACCCCGAACAGTCAATATCAGAAATCACTCTAGATTATGTAAAACATATATCAATGATAAGGATTTTATTATTATAGGCCAAACGCAAAACGAAAACGACCTAACAACCTTGGAATCTATTATGATAAAAAAGATAGTTCCGTCCTTAAATGCGCAATCCTCCTCTGTTCAGTTTGTTTATCGCCTAGAGTGCTTGTTTATATTTTTATTTTTTCTAAATTTCTCTCAGTCACTGCCCGTCCTTTGCGAGGATAAGGTATAGAATAGCCTTACTGTTTTAGTGTTATTTATTTATTTTTAATTTTTTACACCCATATCGTAATTTTGTGTATACTTTTTTCTGTAATTTTTAAATAATTGTAATGTAACTGTACTGTAGTTTAGCGCTCGGTATGTTTTTCTGTTTTAAGAGATTCATTAATTTTAAATATTTTACATTCTGAGCTGATGTTCATTGAATTTTTAAATATTGCGTAATTTTTATGAATTATGCAGTGCGTAGTTTTGAATGTTCGTGTGTTTATCTCAATTATAGCCTTGAGAATGCGACTATGAGTTGTGAAACGTCAGCTAAATGTACCTGAGTACGATGCCTTTCCCTATATATATATATATATATATATATATATATATATATATATATATATATATATATAATATAATATAAAGGTTTTTGCCACGAAGGAAAAAATGAAAAAGCGAGATAGCCGAGTACTTTCGGTCCTGTTCAGATCCTTTACTAAGGGTTTGAACAGGACCGAGAGCACTCGGCTATCTTGCTTTTTCATTTTTTCCTTCGTGGCAAAAACCTTTATTTATACATAGCATTACGTTTTATATACTACGTGATCAAGTTATTCATATATATATATATATATATATATATATATATATATATAGATATATATATATATATATATATATGTATATGTATGTATATATATAGATATATATATACACACACACACACACACAAAAACCATTATTTATATATATATATATATATATCATATATAGTATGTGCTAAATCATTTCAAAAGCATCCAGAAAGTGTAATAGCAATACGGAGAATTACGACCGTAATAACAATACCAAAACAAGTTCAATAGCATCGAAATTCGAAGAAAAAATTTACTATATAAATCCTCTTACAGCCTTTTTTTTTTTTTTTAATGAACCAAACGCAAACACTAGGAAGAGAAATTCTCGAAAAGTTACTCATCATCAGAGAAAACATCGAAGCCATTTCATTTTTATCATTTCTGCTCCCTTTCTTAAATGAAACATCGAAAAATGGAAAGGGAGGGAGGAATAATAAAAAAAAAAAAAAACTATTTGGAGAGAGTTTGGAGGGCCAGAGAAACCTAACCCAGCGTGCGGATTCCACAGAAAGCCGTTATTTACCTGCTTTTCGGGGAGGCTCGCCCCCCCCAACCCCCCCTCGCCCCCTTCCCCGGGTACTGCCTATTGGTAACAAGCGGAGCGCAGCCCCGCCTTATAACTTTATTCCTAATGACTCCCGTTGGGATCTGGCCTTTTCGGGTCCCGCTTTTCCAGCCCGCCGACCGGGTCAGGGATCATAAAAGGCGGATCTGTTGCCGGGTCACGGGTCACAAAAGCGCGACCAGTGCTGCTACTACTACTACAGGACTCGCGGCGCCAAAAAGGACTACAATGTCTCGCTACCGAGAAGGAGAATGAGAGGCAGCCCTCACGTGCTAACTGGAGCATGAGCCTGTTTGTCTGGTACTCCCTCTCTCTCTCTCTCTCTCTCTCTCTCTCTCTCTTTCTCTCTGAGGGGAATCGCTGCGTGAAAAGAGGGGAAGGGGAGGCCGTTGGGGTGGTAGGTAAAGGGGGGAGGGAATAAGAAGGCTAGGAAGGACGGAGTTATAAAAGAACGCCTAACACAAAATAAAGATGGAAATGTTTCTCTTTTCTCTTGCTCTAAACAAAACAGTGAGAGAACTGTTGTTTATCTAAGATCTTCTTTCGAAACATTTCTAAAAAAATAAAAATGCTACAATAACTAAAAAGTATACCTATGTTTACAAGAAGATAGCTGTAAGTTAGGTCGTGCATAACATCAGTATACATGATGCTTATTTTTACGTATCAGTTATGGAATACTTAGGGATTTAACATAAGTTGCACTTAATAAATATGACTTTTGCTGATGTAGTAGTAGTACCTTCCACCACGCAGAACAGAATGCAGTTGTCTCTTTATGAAAAAAATTTCAGGATTAATCTATGCCTCGAAATGAAATACGGTTTTTGGAATCATAACATCACAGCCTATTTTTTTCAAGAACCATAATATCACAGCCTTCTCTTTTTCAAGATTCATAACATCACAGCCTACTTTTTTTCAAGATTCATAACATCACAGCCTACTTTTTTTCAAGATTCATAACATCACAGCCTTCTTTTTTTCAAGATTCATAACATCACAGCCTACTTATTTTCAAGATTCATAACATCACAGCCTACTTTTTTTCAAGAATCATAACATCACAGCCTACTTTTTTCCAAGAAACATAACATCACAGATACTTTTTTTTTTGAAGAATCACAACATCACAGCCTACTTTTTTTTCAAGAATCATAACATCACAGCTTACTTTTTTTTAAGAATCATAACATCACAGCCTACTTTTTTTCAAGAATCATTAACAACACAGCTTACTTTCTTCAAGAATCATAACATCACAGCCTACTTTTTTTCAAGAATCATAACATCACAGCCTACTTTTTTTTCATGAATCATAACATCACAGCCTACTTTTTTTCATGAATCATAACATCACAGCCTACTTTTTTCAAGAATCATAACATCACAGCCTACTTTTTTTCATGAATCATAACATCACAGCCTACTTTTTTTCAAGAATCATAACATTACAGCCTACTTTTTTTCAAGAATCATAACATCACAGCCTACTTTTTTTCAAGAATCATAACATTACAGCCTACTTTTTTCAAGAATCATAACATCACAGCCTACTTTTTTTCAAGAATCATTAACATCATAGCCTACTTTTTTCAGGAATCATAACATCACAGCTCACTTTTTTTTAAGAATCATAACATTACAGCCTACTTTTTTTCAAGAATCATAACATTACAGCCTACTTTTTTTTAAGAATCATTAACATCATAGCCTACTTTCTTTCAAAATACTTCATTTCAATAGTCATAAGTAATTTCGAATCAGACATGGAAACGTTAGTAAGTCAGTCTCAAGATAAGAAAAGTCTTGTCATATTTTTGTCATATTCAGTCTCTTACAAAATATGTGAAAATAATTCTTATCACAAAATAAAAAAAAAATATATGGTTTACCCTGTTTTTATCCGTTGGATAAAAAACACTTTTATGATTTGTAGTTACGACTATATCTCAACAATCTTCTGTAAAACATAACTTAGTCAATACATAAAACAAATGTGCAATTACCATAATCAAAGCGTAAAATCCATTAACTTTATTATGTTTACAACATTGTCGTACAATCATGATAGATGTAAATATACCTGTCGTTGAATAATTGAATAAATAAAATATGACAGACAATCAATTGGGATAAGGAGAAATAGTCCAAATACATACAAACAAAAACATAATCCAGGTATACAATACCAATCAGACAGCAGGGACCAGATGGTAAAATATTTTTCTTTTTCAAGGAAACTATCAATCATCCGACAATATGTGAATTTCAAAATGTTTCTTGGTGTCAAAGTCTGACAATTCTTTTTCCCAAAACTTTATATCACTCAATCTTCATAAAGCATCCGCCACTAAACCCAAGAAGTTTTCTGAAATACTAAAACCGCCTGCAATGTTTCCAAATTCCCACTCATACATCATTTGATACACTTATTTAATGTAACTATATAAATACTCACACACACGCACACACTCTATATAATATATCATATATATATATATATATATATATATATATATATAATATAGATATATATATATATATATATATATATATATATATATATATATATATATATATATATATATGAAATTTTGAATCATCACTCGCCTGATTCATATAGAAGCATTAAGCTACAAACATCCTTTAATGCCTAATTCGCTCTACCTCGGAATTAATATATTTTCATATGTGTGTGGAGCGAATTAGATATTAAAAGGACATTTGTAGCTTAATGCTATATATACATACACACACACACTCATATATATATATATATATATATATATATATATATGTATATATATATATATATATTATATATATATATATATATATACATATATATATATATATATATATATATATATATATATATATATATATATATATATATATACGTACATATATGATATATATATATTGTATGCAAAAGGACAGTATTTTAACTGTAAACCAACAGTACTATATAAAAATAGAATGGCCACGAAAACATAATCATCTCAAAGCCATACATTTCGATGGACAGTACTTTAGTAGTCCTCACAACGGTTGAATATGGACAGTGTGTATAGGCTCAATGATTTATTTTATGAAATTCGGACTGTCAAGCCAAGCACTGGGTCTTTTTGGCTATTCGGCGCTTGCAACAGTGAAATGAGGGAGTTGGAATGATTGGACAGTAAGACAAAAAGACATATAAAAAATAAAGATGAAGTACAAGACTTTCCTCTTCCACATGATATTATCTGCGATGCTTGCCCATACGTTGTTTTTTTCCATCTGTCCATCCGCCTGTGGTGTTTTCGCATGGTAACACTGCGTCCCGGGCAGTCTAAGTTTTAGGTAAATAAAAGGATATCTGGGTGTACATTTGCAACTGAAAAGTGTTTTAATAATTTATAGTATGCGAATTACACCGTTAATATTCGAAATAAGATATTATTTAAAGCCAGGGACGCAGTGTTACCATGCTCAAATACCACAGGCGGATGGACGCATGGAAAAAAACAGAGTATAGTAGTCTTATTCTTGCTTGAATTTATTCCCAACACTTCACTTCCAAGCACTTTGTGACTCTTTCAATAGTTTCTGCATTTTTACTTCATTATTCCAAACTGTATCACCTGGAAACGTCAATCATTCTACAGAACATTCACGGCTCATTTTCGTATCCTCTCTCTGCCTTCTCTCATAATTCCATCCGTATAAATATTGAACGAACGTGGAGACATAACACACCTTTATATTAAGTTCTTAGCCTGATTGTACCTGCTTGCACTAGAAATTTGACTTCGCAGGCGAGGTAGTTTTACAAATGATTCTTAAGCAAGTGTAACAGCAGATCTGGCCACCAGACTTGACCCTGCCTGAGAGTTAACGAGGACTAAAACACTTGACAGATTGGCATCTTTCATCACATCATTACAACTATTTGTCAGCCTGCCAAAGTAGCTATACTTTCGCCATCTATCTGTTTTCTCTGCAGGGGGTAGTGGCATCAGTGCACCGCACGTGGCGCACTGAAATCATTGCTAAAGGATGTTTGTATTGTCCCTTCGGCCCGTAGCTGCACCCACTTTTCAGCCATTTACTGTACCTCCATTCCCGCTCCTTTCCTTCATTGCTGTCCAACCTCTCGACACTATTACTTCTGAGTCCAACTATGGTGTTCTCCCGGTTTTAAGAGTAAGACTATAAGGGCAAGTGGAAAGTAGTAAATGGAAAGAAGGAAAATGCAGCAGTGAATGTTTATATGGATGGTGAAAAACAGCAGTTTGACAGAACAAGGGAATCATAAAACAGATGAAGCAGGAAAGGTAACAAGGTGTAAATGTCATAAGGGATTGCTGGGTCATCTCTTCTTGAAAGTGAAGTGCGGATACTTACTGCAAATGTGAGAAAAGATGTTGAAGATGTTCAGATAAATCGTAAGTTTAACAAGGTGTGGTGTTAGAAGAATTAAAGAGGCGAAGAGTGTGAAGATACGTAAAATTGATCGAAAGATTCGAATAGGAGAACGAGTAGATCGAAATGTTTTGAGACGACTGGATCACACGGACAGAATTGACAACATTAGGTTGGATAACGGTGCATAATTCAGAACTGTTCGCAGTGAGGCGGAGAGGAAAACCTAGAAAGGGCTGAACAGATGGCATGAAATATTTATGGAAAGGGAGAGACTCAACACCCAGAGAGTGTGGGGGGCGATGCAGGAATGGAGCGAATTATAAAGTAAATGTACGGGATTTATCGCGAACCTAATGAGTCTTCTTCCCTTTGGGGTGAAGCTGAAAATGTCGTGAAACTTTCCTTTACAGGGATTTATCCATGATTCAGCACTTAAAGTGGGTTTACCACAGTTACCCTCGTGCTGTTATTTCTGATGCCATGTCCATGTATATTATATGTATTTACGCACACATACATATATATACATACACATAAATATATATATATTATATATATATATATATATATATATATATTATATATATATATATATATATATATATATATATATATATATAATAATATATATATATATATATATATGTATATACACTATATACAATAGGCTGTTTTTCCAAACAGGTATGGCTCCGAGAAAAAAAAATAGTATGCATGTTAAACAATATAGAAAAATGATTTCTAATAAAATATAGCGTATTTATTTTAATTTTTGCTGGTGAAACAACACGCTATTTGACCGTATATTTTAGCGCGTTTTATTTTTCGCTAAAGACTAGGAATATGTTTACAACTTATGCATGATGGGAAAATCTTGCATGCGTCCCGAGTAAGCTGAATGTCGCATCACGCCTTGTTCATACATTTTCTCACTTTATTCTTAATAACAAACTTACTTTCCTTAATTACGTTTACATCTAAAGTGTTCACTCCTTTCATTCGCTTCAACTAAACAGTGTTCCGACATACCTCTGGCCATTCTTCTTCTCATCGTTGCCTCTATCCACTATTTTTCTATCGATTCCGTACCCATCCGAAATCTAGCAATCTTTACCTCTTTCGTAATTCCTGGGCTGTAAATCGTCCTTAACTTAAGTACATTGGATGGTCACAGCTGTTAACAGCGGACTGGACGAATAAAACCTAGATAGAACACCTGAGTTACTGAAGGAAGCAAAGCCTCCTTTTCATTTTATAATCTCTATAAAAAATATCCTTAACACATCAAATCTCGCAGCGAAAACACTTCTGCAAGTGAAGTGCGCATCCCTCATTTCCGAAGAAATCGGCACAGCATTCAATCTGCAACACGAAATTATGCATGACACCATACTACTAATAACATGAGGTTATGAGTGGCTCAACATTACATAGCCTAGGATTCAGCCCTCAAGTTATCTTTAATACTTACTTACAAATTTCCTGCACTACAGGCGATCATGTCAACATCCCTATTACTTTTGGCTATTTAGTTCATATGAACATGACCGGAACAAAACACACATGACAGAATAACCCTCTTTTCGGTCATTTTCACGTTAATTATGTTAACTGCCCAATTTACAACAGCTCGTATTCATGCTTGCCCCGTGCCTGTGAATATTTCGGAATTTGTTTGCTAGCTGTGTCTATATAGTTAGGGTTCTTGTTTTAAATCTTTTCATAGCCTTCCTCTTCGTCTTTTAGGGTTTATCTGTTCATGAGGGCTTCCATTCAGTGTCTATAAAGGAGTGAGAGAAGATTTAGGAGCGCAACCTTCCTGTCTTAAACTAATAATTAGATACAATGTCTGCATTTGACTGACAAACTCTTAATTAAACTTGCCGTCACAACAACAATGATCTTTCATGGCATAATTAGCATTCTCAAGAACAACTGAACGAATAATGAGGTTAATCCTTCAACTAGCAGAAATGAAATGAATTAATCTCTAGGAAACTCACGCCTGAAAAAGAAATGAAAGACAATAAATCAGAGAGAAAATTACATCAGAACTAAATGACGAGGATTCTTCATTACGTTTGCGGTATACAACTTCGTAACATCATAATAAGGCCGGGTATTCACGCTCAAGTTTACCTGTCAGTCCTTTTACGAGCTGCTCTAGGAGCAAGAGCCCGTGCTGGCACAAAGCCAGCGAACTCATAACCAACCAACCCTGTCAGGCCACCCACGACCTTTCGGAGGATGAGCGTCCACACGTACGTTTTAACGTCAGTTTCGATGAACTGACAAGGAGAATGACAGCAGACAGGTAAACCTGTGCGTGAATACCCGGCCATAATGATTCTGATCTCTCTGGTTCTATAACTCCAGTCTTTCGAGACAAGCCTCAACGTCATAGTTACCTTACCATATTCATATGCTCCTCTCTTTCATGCCTTGGTTTGTTAGATACAATTAAAGAGAGAGAGAGAGAGAGAGAGAGAGAGAGAGAGAGAGAGAGAGAGAGAGACCTGAAGTGGATTACGATCCTAAAATGCACATCATTCGAAGATAGTTCAATGAAGTTCGTTTATCCGACCAAACAAAAGAAGAACTTGAAAGGGACAGAAAGTGACTGGTCAGCTGAGTAATTAATTCTATACATACACTGACGTTAGAGAATGAACGGTCATTGTACTGATACCTTGGAAGAGATAGAGGATGTTGCTGTAAATTTAATGATTTAGCACGAGAGAGAGAGAGAGAGAGAGAGAGAGAGAGAGAGAGAGAGAGAGATTTATCTTACGGTTGTCTGAGGCTTCTTAGATAGATATATTGCTAACGATTTAGCTTTATGATTGCACTGATGCATACTGGACAAAAATCATACAGCGTATAGTCCAGAAGCCCTCAAATCTTTTCGGACCAACCCACACAAATACATGCCAAAAGCTATGCATAACTTTACAAAGGTCTTATAAATTTCCTTGTTTTAATTTGCAAGGAAATAAATAAAAATTACCACAAATTAGCGAACTTCTTAAGTTCAAAACCTGTATAGCCGCACAACTGTTCATCATAATTATGATTTGGCTTTGCTCGTGGAAGTATTCTAGGGAGATTCAGTGCCATCCTTGAGTGACTGGTTTACATACAGCGTTCCATAAAGCGGTAGAACCAAAACTACAGCATTTGGCGTCAAAAATACACCGTTTCCTCTATAAAACAGAAAAGGTTTGATAAAGTCTCTCGTACGACACTAAGTCCAATTATACACTTCTACAGCATTGTGACACCATCAACCCAGAAAGCATCAAAACCAGTAAAAAAATGTGATTGAGGAAAACATTCGAAAGAAAACGGAACGAGTCATTTATCTATTGAGGACGGATGAGAATGAATTCATAAGGAAGGATAGTTTGAACAGATATATAGATGTATAAAAAATGGATGGACGGATTCTGATTCTGATTCTGATTCTGAGGGGAGGTAGATACAAGCACTTAGTATCCATGGGTCAACTTTGGCAAGAGAAATGTCTTGTACAGTAAGTTCCAAAACTGAAGCGACAAATTTCAGAGAATTTCGTTCGAAATTCACTAACTGGCAACTACAAATCGTAGCTGAACAATATTTTTTTTCTACAGTGAAAGCTCTATCAAGCAAGATAAAGCTAACATATGATGCACAAATATCAAATCTATGATATTTATAAAAATCATAAGAAAAAATTACGGTAATAGTAATTATTTTAAAGTATAGCAATTACTTCAAACTATAGAAACGAAACAATTTGAAATTCTCGTTCAACACAGGATTACCAACATTACAAATGTATATTTCGAGCAATGTGGAAACAAATATTTAATATTATAGTGTATTATCAATTATTTTAGCGAAGATGCATAAAACCATGCAAGTATCAATAGAATGTGAAGGGAAAATCTCCGCGACATTAAACATAATCAACCATGAATGCACCTAGATTCAATGGAGAAGTTGGGGGTGGTTGGTAGTTCTGATTCTAGCTTCTAGGACCGAGCATAAAACACCATCTTCGAGAAAGGTTGCCGTTTTGAGGAATTTCGTCTATTAGTGTGGCTTTCTGGTGACATCTGGCAACCCTCCGTGGCTTTTCCGACCACAGGCCACGGCACTGAAGAAAAAAAATTCTTCACTTTGCCTTTTTTATGTTTTGTTATGAAAATAAAGCTGTAAAACATATCCTGCTTATTTATACAAATGAATTTTATTGAAACCCTTTATTTTTCTTCGTCAAAATACTTTATATTAAGCTAGTGACGTGTAGTTTTCTAACATCACGGAAAATAATTCTACATCGGAAAATACGCATTCTAACCATTAAATCATAAATAAAGTAAAAAATCACATGAACTGCATATGGTAACACTGCTGAAAGCCAATGTTGTGAAGAAAAAACGGCATCACTGCCTCTAACCTCTGCTGCTACCTTCAGGATAGGCCTAGTTCCGGGCATTGCAAGGCTTACAATGCAGGGCCACTGTCTGTTATTTAGGCAAAGATAGAACCTTTAGGACCGACACCAGGACCTGTCCTTGCACCTGGGAAACAGACTCGCTATATAAAAAATAAGAAAGTCGGTCGCAAGCAACCAGAACACCCGTAAAATCCCATCTGGTTAAGTAGGGAGACGACAGACCCCAACCACCCCTTCCCACCTCTACCCCTACCTCTACCCACAATACTAACTCCACCTTTTTCACTTCAACCCATTACCTCAAATCTTCGAATCAAATTCCAACCGTGAAATTTAAGACTGAATTTGCGTAAGTGGGCGTATCATAAGGGAGTGATATCACCCAAATTCATATTTCCACTGACAACCAGTAATCAGTTCGATCCAGTCAAGTATTATTGCGTAACAGAAATTTATGAGTTTTTTGGGGATATATATACATATTATATATATATATAGATATTATATATATATATATATATATATATATATATATATAAAAAGAAGCACCGAGCACGTATAGGCCCTAGTCTCGATCTTAAAACATACTCTGGTTATTCCTGATAGATCTCAAAAACGTCTGAGAGAGAGAGAGAGAGAGAGAGAGAGAGAGAGAGAGAGAGAGAGAGCATAACAGGGGATACTCGAATTAAAATAATGCTCGCAAAGCTTATTCACACTCCGGATCGTATGGACAAGATTAGTCTCACTTATGCACTGAAAAAAAAAGGTGGAAACCTACGAAAATACTTGTTTTGGTGCGACCCCTGAACGCAATTCGCATGCACAAATTTGCACAATCGAGAAATTCCATGAAATTATTAACTAACAAGCTGGAAAATATATTTCCTTGATTCTTGAAATAGGCCTAACCATGTAACCAACGCTAAACGCGCACATAACTTGGATTTTTTTTTTTTTTTTACACCACTTGTCTTATTTATATTTCATTAAATCAGATGCTAAACTTCTCTGTGCTTTATCAAATAACTTTCGATATAACGCTATAAAAGTAGAAAGTTAATTTACAAATATTAGGCCAATGCTTATGCACACGGTTCCTGCTGCCACTCTATGATGAACACTTCATATCACACTTTGGAGGCCGCAGATGTTTTCGTTGGGGAAAATTCTTTTTTTTTCTATTAAATAACAATTACTGAACTAACATTGATCATTCACTGGGGGAATACTTTGTGCGCTTATACAGTTAATCACTGATACGTATTATCAGATAAATAGGATGACAATAATTGGAATAAAATATAATAACTGGCAATCCCATGAATTTCTATAGAAGTACGATCAATTCTGAGATTTGTCACTTCACTTCTGGAACTTACTGTACATCTATATAACCTGGACGTTGAGGGAATAAATGTGCAAAAATACCGAGAACTCTGAGAGATGATGAATGCTTTCATAAAGAGACAAAAGACCACGAATTTGTGATGGACACTGCCGGGTGATATTAAACCAGAAAAATTAATTACAAAAGGAAGAATGAAAATGTTAAACATTTCTTTTTCTTATTAGCACTGATGATGGCCACTGTCTCTTAACTTGCGCATTGCAACACTGCAAGTGAAGAGTCGTGAAGGAAAAAACAAGAAATATATTTATATAGATTTTGTAGGATATAAATAATGGTAAGGAAGGCCAAGCGCTGGGACTTATGAAGTCATTCAGTGCTGACAGGGAAATTGAAAATGGAAAGGTTTGAAAAATGCAAGAGGAGGAAAGCCTCGCAGCCGCACGACGAAATAATTGTTAGGAGGTGGATAGCAAGACAGAAGAAAGAGAATTGAATGGAGCTACAGTAAAAAGGAATTAAATTGGGGTTGAAGCTGGGGACCGAATGGATGCTACAAAGAACCTTAAGTAGTGCCTACACCGTACACCATGAGGTGCACTACCACCCTCTCCGCCCCCCATCACCTCCCCCCCCCCAAAGGGGAAATGTAAATGATGACTGTAATCATTTAAAAGGAAGGATTATCAAAATACGATTACTTGAAATCCCTGGATATGTTAGTCTGTATGATCGAAAATCGGATTGAAATTCGAGAAAATCTTGACACAAAACAGAGGAATGATGAATTCTACAGTATCGGACTTTCTGACAAGCACTTTTGTTAGTTTCTGAAGCACCACTGTAACCAAATGCAGCTAATATCAGACTCTAAAGGTCTGATGCAACTTTCAATTCCTAATTTTTGTTCCTTTCGGTTAGTTTTGGGGTCATCATAATGTTCTGTAACTTATATAGGAAAAAACTTGATTTATAAGACGAGGTTGCTAGGTTACACCAACGTTCATACTCTACTGATGGCCAGAAAAAAGTGCCTAGCATTAGTCAGCTTATTCTAATACTCGATCCATCTAACGAAAATCTAATTTTATCATCCATGAAGCCTCTTCTCATTCTGGTACCTTTTGTGCGGAAGCTAAAATCCTCCAAGGGTCCTTATTGTCTCCATAAAACTGCTGGAAGTGGTGGTTTCCTTCTTCCAAACAATGGTGGTCAGTAGGAATGGCATATGAAGTTTAGGCCAAAGAACAAACACTGGGACCTATGAGGCCATTCAGCGATGGAAAGGGAACCCCCTAACTGATCGCCCACCAGCGGTAAACTGGGATTTTAAAAACCAACAGAAAACCAGATACTTTAGGGCGACCACGGAAACCAGGTTGCGGTCATTAGTTCAACCGGCAGACGCCTTACTTTGTACTAACACAAATTGTAGAAATGACCACCACAAGAGGGATCTGAATGAATTCTATTCGAACATAATCTCCGCTTTGATTGCTTCGGGCAGGACTGCCTACAGATTTCGTCAAGGTAATTCTCGAATTATACCTGGATGGAATGACTCGGTTAAAGATCTGTATACATACTCACGAGAAATGTTTTTATTGTGGAGGCAAAATGGTAGCCCCAGGGAAGGGCACACTGCATTGCTAATGAGACAGGCGAGAGCGCAGTTCAAACTGCCCTTAAGCACTGCAGGTTAAATGAAAACAAATAAGAGCCGATGCAATGTCTAGAAACTTAGAATCTGGTTGTTATCCTCGTCTTTGGAAAGATATCCAGTCTTTAAATCCCAAAACTAAAAAGCTATCACAGAGAGTAGGGGAAACAGTCGGAGACGAAGCTATTGCAAGTATGTGGGGCGATCACTTCAACAATATCCTGAATTGCATAAATGATCAAGATTCCCGAAGGGATGTAGATAACCTCCTTACTGACAACATTCAATTTCATTTTGCAGACCGTATTACGCCAGGTAACATCAGCGATGCCATAAACAGCCTACCTAATAATAAATCGCCGGCTGTGATGGTCTTCCTGCAGAGGCCTTCAAACTCTGCCATCCGATAAACATTTTGCTAGCTGCCCTATTCAATGCGTGCATATTAACCGGTTTCTTCCAGACTCCCTACTCTTAGTTCACTTGATACCATTAATCAAAAACAAGCTAAAGGATGCAGCTGACCCTGGCAACTACCGGCCGATTGCAATCACAACGATCGCATCGAAGATACTTGAGTCTGTTCTTCTAGTTAGACTTCTCCCCTTTCTACACACCACTGACAACCAGTTCGGGTTTGGGGGGTTTAAAGCAAACTACTCAACCGACACCTGCATCACATACTGAAAGATTTGCTGAACTACTACCTATCATCAGCCTCTCCTGTTTTCCTTTGTTTTGTAGATGAGAAAAGCATTTGACCGAGTAACAACTACCTGAAGCTCTTCCTGAAAGCTGCATAAAAGGGGCACTACCCCTGTACCTAATTGGCATTTTACATTGCTGGTTCTCCACACAGCAATTCTGTGTCAAATGGGGTAACGTGTTATCTTACACCTTCGGCTCCCTAAACGGGCTTCGGCAAGGGGACATTCTCTCTCCATACCTGTTTAATACGTACACAGATGACTTGAATGTCAAACTGAACTCGCTCCCAATCGGATGCACCGTCAATGAAACAACTATAAACAACCTCTCTTACGCCGACGATATGGTTCTGATTTCCCCATCAGTGCAAGGTCTCCAACGACTCATCGACACCTGCCGCCAATATGCAGAGGAATTTGATATAATCTACAACGAAACCAAGACCCAGTGCATGTCGCTGCTCCCGAGATCGCTTAAGCATATTGCAGAACCTCAAATTTTCCTCGGAAACCATCGGCTGGAATTTGTGCACGAATTTCCGTATTTGGGTCACATTATCACCGACGACCTAAAAGATACGGCAGACATTGAACAGAGGCGTCGGAAACTATGTGCAGCTGGCAACTTGACTGCAAGGTTGTTTGCCTTCTGTCACCGAGACGTGAAACTGCTGCTATTCCGCTCGTACTGCTACAGTATCTATGGGTGTTCCCTCTGGACGAACTATACCCGAGAGACCATGAGACGCATCACTGTTGTGCACAATGACATTCTGAGACGCCTCACAAACACTCCCCGCTACCACTCCGCCACACAGATGTTCATTGAAAACCACCTGGACAATTTAAAAATCATTGTTAGGCGAACAATGTCCAGTCTGGTAACCCGAGTGAGAAACAGCAGCAACTCGCTCATACAAAGCATCCTAAGGAGTGAAGCAAGAAGAAAATCTAAATTGTGGGAAAGATGGGAAAAGGAGGCCTTTGTCCCCTAAAGGACTTAATCTCTGTATTGGCAAGATGTCATCTGCAGTTTTTGTCATTATTGCATTTATTGCTGATATTTTATTTTTTCATTATTACCGTGATTCCTATCAAGTTAAAGTTTTATTTACATCTAATTTATGTATTACGCCCTCTGGAACTGACTACTGTAACCACCTAAGGTCTCTAGTTGAAATTTGAGTTATATAATATGTGCACCAACTGTTATTACTCTCAATGCATTTTTTTTTCTCACCAATATTATTACTGTTATTACCAGTATGATGGTTACTAGCTTTTATGCTACCTCAGCTATTTTGTGGATAAGTGCCGATTATTCATTTTCTTTTTCTATTTTATCATGTCTCATGTATCTAGATTGTGTATGTTACTGTCTGTATTTTGTATACTCAATGTATATGGCCCCGAAATAAAACATATTATTATTATTATATTATTAAAAATGTTTGAAAGGTGAGGAAAAACTTCGTTGTTGCATTATGAAACAATTGTTAGCAGAGGGTAGAAAGTGAGATGGAAGAAAGATAATATGAACGGAAGTACAGTAAAAGAAATGAAAGGATGCAGCTAGGGACAAAAGGACGTTGCAAAGAGCCTTACGAGTTACACCCGCTACGGGGTGTAACTCGTTTTGTCCATCATCAACATTCTGTTGAGACGCCAGGTGCCACAAGTAGTCTCAGATTTTTTTTTTTTTTTTTTTTTACCTTTCCCTTTACAATAAACATGGAAACATCCTCCCGCAGTGTTTTGAATGTTGATAATCTCAAGTTTTCATAAGGCTTCAATATATTTTTAAAATTTATTTGTAATGCTACTGTACAAAGACTGCAGCAATACTTCAAAGCAACAACCCATCGCCTTAAATTTTTCTTTCAGTTCTCCATCCATATATCTATCGGTATATTTATGGTTATTTCCCATTTACTTTGGTTGTCTTTTTTTTATACACCACTTGGAATTATTTTCCGCGCAGTCGTGAATACTATGAAAAAAAAGCACAGTAAAGAGCAGTAAATAACAAACAATAGCGAAACCAAATTACATATAATGTAGAAAACAACCGAGTCTCTAGTAACACTGCAGTCAAATTTAGAACGATAAATTCAATGATTTTCATGACAACAATGCAATCAACGCGGGTTTGTAGTAATATAGCGTGTAACAGCGGGATAGTTTTCTCAAGGTATATGATTATAAACAAACACCTGTATCAAAAGAAAAAAACAGTCAGCGTTGCAAATAGCCAATGGGATGGTCAAACCAAGGAGGCCCTTACCTATCCCTGTCCCATCACCCACCACACACACAAATAGGGAGGAGGAGGAGGAGTGTGGATTAAAATACCAAAAGCTTGAGAAAACCTACCTCTCAAAAGATTAAATGTAATTATGAGTCAGAGAATACGTAAATGGGAGTAAAACTATATAAAAAAAAAAGTACAAAAAGGAATAAATAAATGAAAACCCACAAGGAAGTCGGTTGAAACTCAAGGTAACGAATAATGAATACGTGACGGCGTCTGGCTTTCCTTGTCACGGCCAAGTACTATCCAAGTGACGTTGTTGAATGGGCTATTCGAACGACAGTTACAGTATAATCACGTGATTCCAATCAAACATAAGTTCCACACCTGACGTTGTTGTTTTACATTCAACGAACGATACATGTAACGTGACTTCAATCAACATATATTTCCACACTGGACGGGTGGTTTGAGCTGGCTGCCAATCCGGTGGTCCGAAGTTCGATTCCCAGCTCTGCCAAAGCGGAATCAGAGGAATTTATTTCTGGTGATAAAAAATTCACTTCTCGGATCCCACAATAAATTGTAGTTCCCGTTGCTAGGTAACCAATTGGTTCCTAGCCCAGTAAAAATATTTAATCCTTCGGGCCAGCCCTGGAGAGCTGTTAATCAGCTCAGTGGTCTGGTTAAACTAAGATATACTGAACTTTTTTAACTTCAATCAGCTTCCACCCAGCCACCCTTTCTTCTTCTGACTCCTACTCCTCTTCCTCCTCCTCCTCCTCCTATTTCTCCTATTTCTCCTCCACATCCTCCTTCTCCTATTTCTCCTCCACCTCTTCCTATTTCCAAAAAAGCCTCATCCTCTTTCGATTTTGCCTTTCTCGGTAATTTTGGAAGTCTGTTTTTCCTTTAAGAATTCTTCGAACATCTGCTTTAATTTTGATCCATATGCCCATGCCCTCGCTCTCAGATCATACGTAGTTGCATCCCGTCTCATGTCTGTTTCCTCATGCCCACCAGTCATCCCACCCCCCAACCGCCGCCCACGCGAATTTTTTTTTTTTTTTTTTTTTTTTTTTTTTTTTTTTTTTGTTGTTGCTCATGCCCAATTTGGGGAGCTTTCTCTCTGCCGCTGCAATGTTCGCCAATTCCCCCTGAAACGCGTGTGTTCTCCGATCCAACCCCAATTCCCAGTCTCTTATTCCTGCCATTCCTGAAGTAATGTTACCCTTGGCCCCACAGGTGACAAACCAACCAGAACTGATAAAAAAATATATATATTAAAAAGAGGGTCTTGGCACAGCGAATTGAAATGTCAAGATTTGGTTTGGTACAGCGACATACTAAGCTTTTTATTTAATAAATAAATAAATCATAATTTCAAGCTTGGGTTTAATTACCTGACATATTAAACCAAAATATAAGCTTGGGTTCAGTAAACAACTATCAAGACCGGTTTTAATTAGCAGAAGTATCAAGCTGAAGTTCTGTAAAGTGATATTTCATGCTTGGGTTAAGTGTACCAATATATCCTGTCCGGGTTTAGTAAAACGAAATACCAAACTGAAACCTTAGTTAAGTAGAGATATCAACCTACGGTTCAGTCAACTAAGCTAAGATTCAGTCAACCGGAATTAAGCTTGGGATTAGTAAAGCGAAACATGCTGAGGCTCAGTAAACTGAAATTACAAGCCTGGGTTCAGTAAACTTGTATCTACATTTACACTTGAAGTTAATAAACCTAAATGTCGAACTTTGTTCTGCAAACAAATATCATGACTGGGATGAACGATTGGGTTTATAAAATCAAACTAATGCGATGAGGTTTAGAATCTCAGCTCAGTAAGTCAAGCTTTTAAGTTTGGAACATAAAAAAATAAAGTTTGCATTTTTCAAAGGGAAACAAAATAGCAGGTCAATTAAATCTAAATCATGAGCTGAGTTTTATTAAACCGGATTGCCAACTGTGGACTCAACGTAACCAAAATAATAAATAAAAAGACTGGTTTCATCAAAATACAAACAATGAATTTCTTCAAGAGAAATATCAAGAATGGTTTTATTGCAACCAAACCGCCAAAATTTATGTTTTAATGCTACACAGGCCATCTCTCTCTCTCTCTCTCTCTCTCTCTCTCTCTCTCTCTCTCTCTCTCTCTCTCTCTCTTAGCATTGCCTTGGTTTTAAAAAGTAAAACTTCAAGCTATAGTTCAATGAATTTACGCATTAGGCTGTTTTAAATACCCAATATAGAAAACCTTAATTTATAAATAAACAAAAACTAAATAACAAACGTGAATTCCACAGTTAAATGCATTTTGGTAACCTACGATATTTCGGAAATAAAAAAAAAAAAATAAAAGCTCAACACTTCAATTCCATACAGTAAAGTATTAAACATGAATTTATTAAATTGAAATAGCAAAACCGACTTTTCATAACTCTAATAATAATAATAATAATAATAATAATAATAATAATAATAATAATAATAATATGGAAAAACTATACATTACTCATAACACTTGAATAAAATAAAAACTACTGAGGACAAAGGGCTGCAATTTGGTATGTTTGATGACTGGAGGGTGGATGATCAACATGCAAATTTGCAGCCCTCTAGCCTCAATAGTTTCTAAGATCTGAGGGCGGAGAGAAAAAATGCGGATGGACAGACAAATACCCATCTCAATAGTATTCTTTTACAGAAAACTACAACCTCTGGCATGAGAAAAAGACTATAAGAAATGATATACAATGAAGATAGAATTGCACTCATCGGCAGCCAGTATATGCCAAATACAGAAGCATGATGTTCAGCATAGCCTCATTATTATGTAAGAACAACTAAATATATATATATATTCATATATATATATATATATATATATATATATATATATATATATATACCTATATACATAGATTACTCTAAAATACAGTAGTACAATAGGAAGATAGAAGGTCCCATAAACACTATTTATACGTTGCAACAATGCAATCCAGACGTTTTCACTGGTAAAATATTTTACCAGTGAAAAGGGGCACAGACGAAAGCGTCTGAAATGTATTGTTGGAACGTGAAATGGTGCTTTACGGGCCTTTTATCATATATATATATATATATATATATATATATATATATATATATATATATATATATATATATATATGAATATATACTTGTGTGTATTTATATATATATACGTATTGTATATGGCCATACATGTATACATGTACGTGGGGTGTGTGTGTGTGTGAGAGAGAGAGAGAGAGAGAGAGAGCCGAGATGAGAGGAGAGAGAGAGAGAATAGAGAGAGAGAGAGAGAGAGAGAGCGGAAGGCCAAGAATTTACGCTTCTCTCATTAAAAAAACATTTAAAAAAACTTAACAAAAATTTTTTTTAATTCTCAATTTTGTATAATTTGTTTTTGGTTTCATAATCATCGTGACTAAAATGTTAACATTTCAGCTCTCTTTTAGTTACTTTCCTCGAGGAAGACATTATTTTACTGGTCATTTTTTAAAGTCTTCTCCATTTGCATGGTTTCTGAAGCCGGTCGCAGTCTTCAGGAGCCTTCAGGTTACTCCCAAGCCCATTCCGAAGGCTACCGTGTGTGGAATCTCCCGAAGCAAGAAAAGAAAATTGGCCTCGGAGCCAAAATGAAGATCTGGGGAATTCCTGGAGCTCTAGTGGCATTATCCAATTCGAAATATTTGATCAGGTGGAAAGAAAGGTAACCATGTTTGCCCTTGGTAAATTTAACTTTGTTGTGAAAAACCTATTGGCTCTGATCCCAACCGGATCAGTGGTACCTTTCATAAATGGAAATTGGATCCGAAACCTCGGATTATTTATTAGTAAACAAGTAGTAGCTCTTGTTCTGGGAGCACTTTTTGGCCGAGCACATCAGTGCATTGAAGACCAGAAGGCGCTCCAGATTGGTCAAGATACTACTGCGCAGAAAAACGACGACGACCTTTACTATGCAACGGAAATGATCTCGCTTTTGAAAGAAGATTGGAAGGATGTAACGTCGAGAACTTTCTCCTCCTAGATGAACTCGAAGATATGAATTTCAACGAGGCTGCTCTGATGAGAAAGAATCAAGATTTACTTGACGAGTTCAAGGATGAAAAGCATAAACGCTGAAGAGGAAAATAAACTCCTGAAGAAGAAAATAGAAGAGTTGGAAGACGCATTTTTCCAGAAGGCCAAGGATGTTGAAAATATAAACGAACAACAGCACGGAAGGAGAAAGAATGTGAGAACCATCGAGAAAAACTGGAAGAACTCCAGAACCAAGCTGTGGACAATGACTTCTACTGTGGGTACCTTGAAGAGAAAGGTCAAGGCCCATGAAGCTGAAAGAAAGAAGCATTCCAGGCGACGGCACAACTCGAGGAGAGATTGCAAGCCTCACAGAGAGAAGTATCATTGTTCTCGCACGAAAGGATCTAGGCGATCAGAAGAAAGTACATATCCAGGAAACCACAGTTCAGTCGCTTCCCACGGAGAATGAAAAAATTAATGAGGAATTAGAGGAACGAGAACCACCAGTTACCGTGGTATACAATTATATGGCAAATGAAAAGAATAAGAATGATGCTCTGATTGAAGAAAACAAGGTCAAAGGAAACATGTTCTATAAGCTAGGACGACTGGAAGAAGCAAGTGAATGTTTCCTCAGAGTCTTGGATATGGACGACGATCAAGTGGACTGCAGGCGAAGACTGGGATTATGTCTCTTATTGCTTGGCAGACACAGCCAAGCTATGACGCAGCTTGAGAAATTAGGTGATCAAGAAGATTTGGTTGCAGCCGCCAGAACCTTGCAAAGAATGCAACGTCATGGCTGCCCATACTACATCCTAGGTATTGCAGAGGATGCTAATTTGAAGGAAATAAAGTGGGCCTATAGGAAGCGGACACTCAAGTTTAACCCTGATAACTGCCAAGGGTCTAAAGACGAGCGACAACGCAGAATGGATATCATGCACAATGGTCAACTATGCTAATGATCTCCTATTGTGATACTGATGAAAGAAGAAAATACAACGCAGTCAGGGAATTCATCAAGGACCTGGCAGATAGTGTGTTTGAAGATCCTCAGAAGACAATGAAAGCAAAGAAGAAGAAACCTGGAAGGACAACGAAGAGGAAGAAAACTAAAGGAAACTAGAAAGAAACAAACAGAAGAAACAGCCTGTGATTAACCAAAATTGTGAATGATTTTGTCTTGTCACCAGGTGATGCTGCTGCGGTCGTGTTCTAGAGGCCCTGCGATCTTCTTGGTCCATTTGATGACTTGACTGCAAGATGGTGTTCTGCTGCTCCCCCCGGCAGCAAACAACAATGGGAGGTCCCCCCACCTCCTACACACCAATCCTGCAATCAAAACCATCGATGGTTCCAGAAAATCGCAATGCCTCTGGAACACGCACAGGCATCATCAACTGATGACCAGTCAAAATTCCTTCACATGGGTTGTTTCTTTGTAGCGGTAAAGACAAGTCTTGTGAACAGGCTTTTCATCAGGCATCCTTGGCGATTCTCTCATCTCCCTGATGGAAGCAGGAGGCCCAACTATCAGGATGAGAGCCAACAGTTATTCAGAGGAAGGAGGACCAGCTCTCAGGATGAGAGCCAACAGCTGTTCAGAGGGTCACAGTGCACCCCTCTCCTGCCACATGATACCCTCTAGAATGGGTAACGATACCAAATCACCTATTGGATTATGCACTGCATGTTAAATCACTTTTTGCATATACTGCAGTGGCAACTCTGGCGCGGCGTAAAAACCCGTAAGTTCAATGCTTTTACATATGCAAATTATGGGTTATGCAATGCATAATTGGGTTTGAATACTTGCATATACTACTGTGGCAACCTCTGGCGCGGTGTAAAAACCCGTAAGTTCAATGCCTTTTATATATGCAAAGTATGGCTTATGCAATGCATAATGGGTTGAATAATTGCATATACTACCTGTGGCAACCTCTGGCGCGGCGTAAAACCCGTAAGTTCAATGCCTTTCATATATGCAGTGTATGGCTTATGCAATGCATAATGGGTGAATACTTGCATATACTACTGTGGCAACCTCTGGCGCGGCGTAAAACCCAAAGTAAGTTCAATGCTTTCATATATGCAAAGTATGGCTTATGCAATGCATAATGGCTTGAATACTTGCATATACTACTGTGGGCAACCTCTGGCGCGGCGTAAAAAACCCCGTAAGTTCAATGCCTTTCATATATGCAAGTATGGCTTATGCAATGCATAATGGGTTTGAATACTTGCATATACTACTGTGGCAACCTCTGGCGCGGCGTAAAAACCGTAAGTTCAATGCCTTTCATATGCAAAGTATGGCTTAGCAATGCATAATTGCTTGATACTTGCATATACTACTGTGGCAACCTCTGGCGCGGGCGTAAAACCCGTAAGTTCAAATGCCTTTTCATATATGGAAAGTATGGCTTATGCAATGCATAATGGTTGAATACTTGCATATCCTACTGTGGGCAACCTCTGGCGCGGCGTTAAAAACCCGTAAGTTCAAATGCCTTTCCATATATGCAAAAGTATGGCTTTTGCAATGCATAATGGGTTTTTGAATACTTACATATACTACTGTGGCAACCTCTGGCGCGCGTAAAAACCTGTTAAGTTCAATGCCCTTTCATATATGCAGTGTATGGCTTATGCAATGCATAATGGGGTTGATACTGTTGCATATACTACTGTGGCAACCCTGGCGCGGCGTAAAACCCGTAAGTTCAATGCCTTTCATATAGCAAAGTATGGCTATGCAATGCATAATGCTGAATACTTGCATATAACTACTGTGGGCAAACCTCTGGCGCGGCGTAAAAACCCCAAATAAGTTCAATGGCCTTTCATATATGCAAAGTATGGCTTATACAATGCATAATGGGTTCAATACTTGCATATACTACTGTGGCAACCTCTGGCGCGGCGTAAAAACCCGAAAGTTCAATGCCTTTCATATATGCAAAGTATGGCTTATGCAATGCATAATGGGTTGAATACTTGCATATACTACTGTGGCAACCTCTGGCGCGGCGTAAAAACCTGTAAGTTCAATGCCTTTCATATATGCAAAGTATGGCTTATACAATGCATAATGGGTTGAATACTTGCATATTTACTACTGTTGGCAACCTCTAAGCGCGGCGTAAAAACCCGTAAGTTCAATGCCTTTTCATATATGCAAAGTATGGCTTTATGCAATGCATAATGGGTTGAATACTTGCATATACTACTGTGGCAACCTCTGGCGCGGCGTAAAAACCCGTATGTTCAATGCCTTTCATATATGCAGTGTATGGCTTATGCAAAGCATAATGGGTTGAATACGTTCAATGCCTTTCATATATGCAGTGTATGGCTTATGCAATGCATAATGGGTTGAAATACTTGCATATACTACTGTGGCAACCTCTGGCGCGGCCGTAAAAAATCGTAAATTCAATGCCTTTCATATATGCAAGTAGGCTTATGCAATGCATAATGGCTTGAATTAAATTGCATATACTACTGTGGCAACCTCTGGCGCGGCCGTAAAAACCCGAAGTTCAATGCCTTTTCTTATATGCGGTATGGCTTATCCAATGCATAATGGGTTGAATACTTTCATATACTACTGTGGCAAAAACCCTGGCGCGGCGTAAAAACCCGTAATTCAATGCCTTTTCATAATATGCAAAGTAGGCTTATGCAATGAATAATGGTTTAACTTGCATATACTACTGTGGCAACCTCGGGCGCGGTGTAAAAACCCGTAAGTTTCAATGCCTTTTATATATGCAAAGTATGCTATGCAATGCATAATGGGTTTTGAATACTTGCATATACTACTGTGGCAACCTCTGGCGCGGCGTAAAAACCCGTAAGTTTCATGCCTTTCATATATGCAAAAGTATGGCTTATGCAATGCATAATGGGTTGATACTTGCATATACTGTGGCCAACATCTGGCGCGGCGTAAAAACGCCGTAGTTCAATGCCTTTCCATATATGCAAAGTATGGGTTATACAATGCATAATGGTTGAAT
>NC_061103.1:23421454-23456454 GCF_015104395.2 Macrobrachium nipponense
CAATACGAAAAATGAAACCATAAACCACATAGCAAGCGAATGCCCGGCACTTGCACAGAACCAGTACAAAAAGAGGCATGATTCAGTGGCAAAAGCCCTCCACTGGAGCCTGTGCAAGAAACATCAGCTACCTCTCAGTAATAAGTGGTACGAGCACCAACCTCAGGGAGTGATAGAAAACGATCAGGCAAGATCCTCTGGGACTATGGTATCAGGACGGATAGGGTGATACGTGCAAACAGACCAGACGTGACGTTGATTGACAAAGTCAAGAAGAAAGTATCACTCATTGATGTCGCAATACCATGGGACACCAGAGTTGAAGAGAAGAGAGGAAAAAACGGATAAGTATCAAGATCTGAAAATAGAAATAAGAAGGATATGGGATATGCCAGTGGAAATCGTTACCCATAATCATAGGAGCACTAGGCACGATCCCAAGATCCCTGAAAAGGAATCTAGAAAAACTAGAGGCTGAAGTAAGCTCCGGGCCTCATGCAGAAGAGTGTGATCCTAGAAACGGCACACATAGTAAGAAAAGTGATGGACTCCTAAGGAGGCAGGATGCAACCCGGAGCCCCACACTATAAATACCACCCAGTCGAATAATAATAATAATAATAATAATAATAATAATAATAATAATAATAATAATAATAATAATAATAATAATAATTCAAAAGGATAATATTCTACCGGGAAGGTAGTTGGGGAAGGAAAAAATAATGCCTAATTAAATATAAGTCGTGATGTTTGTCTGTCTGTCTCACTGTTGACGTTTGGATACAGGGGGGAAGTATTTTGGGGTTGTGTATGTATGCATGTAATGTAAATACGTGAAAATGACACACACACTATACACTCCACATTATATATAAACACACACACACACACACATATATATATATATATATATATATATATATATATATATATATATATATATATACATATATATATATATATTATATATATATATACATATATATATAAATATATATATATATATATATATATATATATATATATATATATAAAAGCACCGCGCATGACCAATAGGCCTAGTGCTCGATTCTTAAAACAGACCTCTGGTTATTCCTGATAGATCAAAACGTACTGAGAGAGAGAGAGAGAGAGAGAGAGAGAGAGGAGAGAGAGAGAGAGAGAGAGCCATACAGGGGATACTCGAATTAAAATAATGCTCGCTAAGCATATTCACACTCCGGATCGTATGGACAAGAAGTCTCACTTATGCAATGAAAAAAAAAAAGTGGAAACCTATGAAAATACTTGTTTGGTGCGACCCTGAACGCAATTCCGCATGACACAATTTGCACAATTGAGAAATTCCATGAAATTATTAAACCAACAAGCTGGAAAATACATTTCCTTGATTCTTGAAATAGGCCTAATCCATGTAACCAACGTTAGACGCGCACATAACTTGGATTTCGATTTCGTTTTTTTTTTTTTTTTTTTTTTTTTTTTTTTTTTTACACCAACTTGCCTTATTATATTTCTTTTAATCAGATGCTAAACTTCTCTGTGCTTTATCAAAAGAAATCATAATGACTTTCGATATAACGCTATAAAAGTAGAAAGTTAATTTACAAATATTAGGCCAATGCTTATGCACACGGTTCCTGCTGCCACTCTATGATGAACACTTCATATCACACTTTGGAAGCCGCAGATGTTTCTTTGGGGAAATTCTTTTTTTTTTTCTATTAATAAACAATTACTGAACTAACATTGATCATTCACTGGGGAAATAATTTGTGCGCTTACACAGTTAATCACCGATACGTATTATCAGATAAATAGGATGACAATAATTGGAATAAAATATAATAACTGGCAACTCCATGAGTTTCTATGGAAGTACGATCAATTCTGAGATTTGTCGCTTCACTTCTGGAACTTACTGTACAACCTTATAAAAGGTTTTTGTGATCAACACCCAAGGTGGTGGAGGAGAGAATTTGAACCAATCGAAGGACTTCGTATATTTAGCATTTCAATTCAGGTAACTCGGAAGATCAGAAGAGAATGTTGTCAAGTATTGTGCCGTGAAATCTGTTCCTTTATTTTTTGTATAAGCCTCCGAATCATGACATCGCTTCTTACACATTAAGAATGGACAAATAAAGTCCTTACTGAGTATTTAGCCATCAGTTTCCGTTTAAAATTTCATCTATTGGAAGATGAAACAGCTACTTTCCCATTGACATAACTGAAATCATTGAATACCAACAATCAAATTTCTAATTATAAGGGACAAGACAGGCAGAGAGAGAGAG
This sequence comes from Macrobrachium nipponense, assembly GCF_015104395.2. Lineage (NCBI taxonomy): Eukaryota > Metazoa > Arthropoda > Malacostraca > Decapoda > Palaemonidae > Macrobrachium > Macrobrachium nipponense. The sequence continues at coordinate 23,423,755 of NC_061103.1, forward strand.
AGAGAGAGAGAGGAGAGAGAGAGAGACTTCTCGAAAAATATTAGGAACCAGTTGAATTCACGTATTACTTTCCTGCAGGCTTACCCCAAATGACCAGCATCACCCTCCCACCTCCCCATCAGCCCCCCTTCCCCTCCCCCTCTTCCTACACACACAAACATACGCACACACATGTATTAAACTTCCCTCAGAATAAAAGAAAAAAAAAAATGGCCAGTCCATTTATGCCTCGATCATTCCAATAGCTTATGGAAGGCATTCATGGTTGTGTAGATAGATAAACTCTCTCTCTCTCTCTCTCTCTCTCTCTCTCTCTCTCTCCCTTAATGAGTGCCCCTCTACAGGTATTCCCCGCAAACCCTCACACAGCCGGCAGCCCTTCCCACGCGCTGCTTCCTGCTGGGTAATTATTACGAGGGGAGAGGAGCGGGGTGTGGAAGAATTTTCCCGAACCTGTTTCGTATCTGGAAGAGAGAGAGAGAGAGAGAAGAGAGAGCTTGAAGGGGACGAAAGATTCAGGTATTGATGATATTGGATTACGAACGGGATGGCAGGCACGGTATTAATTCTAGACTACATTTTCCCCTAATTTACCCTCATTTCCCGGCAAGTGGATGGAACGCCGAGGTGATTTTCCCCCTTGTTTTTGGCCATGCTTCGGCCCAGTTTAGTGGCCTTGGCGGGACGTTAAGTGGCGGTTACAAAGCGATCTTTATTCCCCCCCCAAACCCCCAGCGTGGATGATGAAGTCTGGATATGCATTTCCCTCCTGTTTGGTGCAGCCATTATCCATTCGCCTCCGAGGAAGGACTTCGCTCGAAGAGGATTGAACCAAGTTGATAAAATAACTTCAGGCATAACTTAAGATATATGAAATCCTGCGGTTAATAGCTTCACGAATAACACCAGAGAAGAGAAGAGGAGAGAGAGAGAGAGAGAGGAGATAGAGAGAGAGAGAGAGAGAGAGTCGCAAATCAGACAACTAATGAACAAACCCTCCGTGGCTGCAAGAAACTCTCAAACTTTTTTCGTTCCTAAACTTGAACACGAAAACAAGAAACGTTATTTTCAACTTGAAGTAATAAAGAGAGAGAGAGAGAGAGAGAGAGAGAGAGAGAGAGAGAGAGAGACTCATTACAACTACATATTTACAATAAATATATAATTTGTTACGTGACATTATCAATTACATTTAGTAAGTGAACGGGGCCTCATATAGCCATGAAGTCAATGTGTATTTCGAAAATTTGCTATCATCAACGGTAGGTGTACAAATGGGACACTGTTGTTTTCCATTTCTTTACTTACCATAATGTATTCAAAGACTGCTGCTGACTGGCTGATGGTATCTTTCCTAGTCCTAATACCGTATATTCACTGTGTTTCAAATAGATAATTGTTTTAAGTAGCTGGGAACTGGATATTAGAATGTCTAAAACCCCACATATTTTCAAAATCAAGGAAAATAGAATAGTCTTCACACACTAACGAAAATTAAACATAAAATGAAAAAACAAACGAAGTTAGCCAAGTTATTCAATTTGAATTGCTTGGTTGCTCTTATTAGGCTATAGAGTCTGAATTAAAATTCAGCCGTTCACATTTATTCCCCTTTGGGTGTCCAACTCGGGTTGAAATTCCAAATTACCATAATTCCCATTGGGCAGATCATGTATCCAAAACGGTTGCATAGGGCATTTAAAAATTAGTGTTCTTTCCTATGTTTATATATATATATATATATATATATATATATATATATATATATATATATATATATATATATATATATATTATATATATATATAGCCAAAATCTGCAGGAGGCCACTCGGCAGAGTCACACTATGTAGATGAAGGCAGGCAGGAACACACAGGATTTTGACATTATGCCATTTATTCCGACGTTTTGCAACACATTATTGCATCCTCAAGGAATGCTACAACGGATGTAAATAAAATAATTTTTAAAAACTTTTAAAGGAAATTATAAAATTAAAAGCATTAGTTATCTATTGGTCAATTCAAAAGGAGACCATATTTAAAACACACAATAAGTTAAGTCAAAACACGTTACATATATTAAAAAAACTATGAAATTGAACATTATATATAAGGGTTTATTTTTTTAAAAATTAATTAATAATAATAAGGAATAATAATAAATAAATAAATAACTAAAGGAAGAGTGGAATTAACCTGCCAGAGCAAAGTCAAGAGTAAAACTAAAAGCAGAAACGAAAAGTAAACAATAACAGGGGTTAAGAACAACAACAAAGTCAAGATAAAAAAAGCTGAACAGCCGAGGACTGGGTATTTAAAACCGAAACAAGTGTTTTATCTTCAACGTCTCTAAAATAAATAGGTCTTTAGAGTTGTTGGCCTGTCCAGTTATAGAGAAATCTTTGTATTCTATTTTTTTTTTTTACATTGTAAAGAATGATTTCTTATATCAGATGCGTCTAGGTTGGACAGGCGACATCCCGTTCCGACAACTTCCGTACAGGCTTTACAAAAATAATCAATGAACATTTTAATGCCCTTGATGTAAAGTTGATTCACAAAAACCCATTTACAATTGGCTGACTTTTCAGAGTAAAAGACCTTATGTGAGATCCACGAAGCGTCTTCTTAGGGTACGAGCCGATTCTCATAAGGGGATCAGTCACAGAACGGGATGTCGCCTGTCCAACCCAGACGCATCTAATATAAGAAATCATTCTTTACAATGTAAAACAAAAATAGAATACAAAGATTTCTCTATAACTGGACAGGCCAACAACTCTAAAGACCTATTTATTTTAGAGACGTTGAAGATAAAACAACTTGTTCCGGTTTTAAATACCCAGTCCTCAGCTGTTCACCTTTTTTTATCTTGACTTTGTTGTTGTTCTTAACGCCTGTTATTGTTTACTTTTCGTTTCTGCTTTTAGTTTTACTCTTGACTTTGCTCTGGTAGGTTAGCTCCACTCTTTCTTCAGTTATTTACTTATTTATTATTATTCTTATTATTATAAATTATTCTTTTTTTAAATAAACCCTTATATATTAATGTTCAATTTCATAGTTTTTTAATTTATGTAACTTGTGTTTTGACTTAACTTATTTTGTGTTTTAAATATGGACTCCTTTTAAATTAACCTACAGATAACTATTGTTTTTAATTTTATCATTTTTTTTTAAGTTTTTAAAAATTATTTTATTTACATCCATTGTAGAATTCCTTGAGGATGCAATGATGTATTGCGAAACGTCGGAATAAATGCCATAATGTCAAAATCCTGTGTGTTCCTGCCTGCCGTCATCTACATAGTTTACGTATATATATATATATATATATATATATATATATATATATATATATATATATATATATATATATATATATATATACATATATATATATATATACTATATATATATATAACTTTTATCAATATATACATACATACATACATACATACATACATACATACATACATATATATATATATATATATATATATATATATATATATATATATATAACTTTTATAAACTTAGATATTCATCGAAATTCTAAAATGGTATTATTATCTATCCTTAGTTGGAATGCTCTCATGTTTCTAGTGAGTTTCCTTTGGACTCCAACGAGCCACCTTACTGAAGAGACTCAAGATGTTATCCAGTAAATCTCACAGAGAGATTAGTTACGGAATATTCAAACTGCCCGAATTAGATCGGAGGACTGAAAAGGAAAAAAACTAATCTTCTCTAACGGTATTTATTAGTTATTCGCCAACTTTAGGTCATCCTGGCATATTCTGAGCTATCTTGTCAATTTATCTTGTCTCGAGTTTTGGGTTATGCGTATATTTAGGTACACATCATGGCATTATGTGGACGCTTATAATCTCTCTTGATCATTGTCTAATTAGTTCAAGTCAGTTTTAATCCCTATTTGAAACCTAACTAAATCATATTTCTGGATTTACCTTGGGTGAGGGAGCTTGCTGTACTATTTCCAAATTTGAACGGTCTTCTTCCACCTAACGCTACTGACCCTTGAATAATAACGATAATTAATGATTATGGGATAAACTTTATAAAATCCACTGCAAAAATCTATATCAATTATCGGTCACTTCTATAAGTATATCTTAATTTAGCCAGACCACTGAGCTGATGAACAGCTCTCCTAGGGCTGGCCCGAAGAATCAGATTTTTATTTACGTGGATAGGAACCAGTTGGTTGCTTAGCAAAGGGACCTAATGCTTATTGTGGGATCCGGACCACGTTATGTCGAGACATGAATTTCTAATTACCAGGAATAAATTCCTAAGGTTCCGCAATGGTGGCAGCGGGGAGCGAACACGGGCTACCAGATTGATAGGCGAGTATGCAACCCACTCGTCCAATGAGGAACTTCCGTCACTTCCATGCAGGGCAGTCTTACTAGTTTTATAAATATTTGTATTAACCATAATGACCTCCTTACTTTTTTGGATACGCTTCACTACAAAGCCTTGGATCCTAAAATAAGAAACCCAAACTTCCACTGATTACAAAGAATTGAATTCGAAATGAAGAAGTTGGGGTTTTTTCATTTGATGTTCATTTCGGATATGAGGCTTTGCAGTGACAAGTGTATGTATGTGTGCGTCTATATGCGTGCGGGCATGTGTATGCATACATATGCGTGGATATGTGTGCAAATGGTGGTGAGAGAGAAAGAGCGAGTCCTCTTGCATCTCCTAATTTATTTCGACAACTTTAATGCATACTGTATGTAATGAAAATGTTTGTTCCCGCGAAGAAACTATTTTGGAGACCTAAGACTGCATATGTTGAGTTTCTAACTTTTTTGCATAATGCATCTCACTGTACGCTCTTGTGCCTTAACGGAAGGAGTAAGGAATAATGTTTCCGACTTGATTTCTGTTTTTTTTTTGTGTGTGTGTGTGTGAGAGGAAATTTTCTTTTATGGTTTAATATGTCTGCCAAAAACAAAGCTATGAAATTTTCCCCTTCAAGTGACAAAACCCCCGCCTGGTTCAGAGAATTTCGCCTTCGGAAGTGAATGGTATGAAAAGTTGATCAAAATGGCTGACCATTTAGTTCGTGACTTCTAAGCAGCATCTGCAGTATTCAGAAGCCTTTGCAAACAATAAGAACGAGTTGAGGCGCATCATAATCAGCTTTTGAGAGCAAAGGACCTCACATTCATAGAACAAGCAAAAGGCAGATACTTAAACTTAGCATTGAGTTCATGGAGCAGCCCTGATTTCTAACCTGTCCAGAAGAAATGAGTGAGGAACCTCACTGAAAGGATAGCCATGCAGTCCCTGGCAGGTTAAGGGCGTGACCCTTGCAACTGCCTACTGGTTTTAACCAATGTCCTCTGACAGACCTCCAGAGTTGAAGCCACTGACACACATCATTCAGTGTTTGAACTCTGTCCATAGAATCTCGCTGACAATGAATGTTCGATTGTAGAGTAGTCTTTACTATAAGAGGGGTCACCCTACATGGCAGCTGGTGGTTGTACTCAAAATTTTGCTCAGGATTCAATTAAAAGTACAAACGGCTGGCGCTCATTATGGTGCAAGGATGCAACGTGTATGTATGTATGGATGTATGTATGTATGTATGCATATATATATATATATATATATATATATATATATGTGTGTAATATATATATATATATATATGTGTGTGTGTGTGTGTGTGTGTGTGTGTATATATATATATATATATATATATATATATATATATATATATATATATATATTATAGACATTATTATTATTATTATTATTATCATTATTGTTGTTATTATTATTATTGTTATTATTATTATTATTATTATTATTATTATTATTATTATTATTATTATATGCAACAGCTTAATCAAACGTTCAACTTAATAACATTCATGTTACCGAATCAGTTAATCAATGGGTTCTTCAGACACAGCATGAAATACAATTTTATTTTTCAAAATCAGAATTGAAAATAAGACCGCCCCAAAGATTCACATAAACTCTCTCTTTCCAGAATTAAAGCTGAATCACTTTTCCCTCTCGTCGGAATGCCATAAAAATATGCAGGCTCTTACAAAGAACGAAGGAAAGAAAAAAACAGAATCTCCGGAGCCTTTAAAAAATTGCTTCTTGAGAGCATTCTCCCAAAAGGGAATATTTTCCAGAGGATGAAACAGAGGAATAAGTTCGTAAAGAATACGCAGTCATAAAAATCTTCTATTTATTTCCTCAATTAGGATACTCGTTTCCCAACAATGAAGGAACTTTTTACACGGAAGGAAACGCAACAGAAACCTTCGGAACAATAATGCAAAGTGGCAAGATTGCGAACCAAACAGTCTCTCCTACAACAACAGTATATATCGAGAACATTATTTTCTTCAGAAATGCCGATATACTTGGAATCGAGACATAAATAAATAAATCATAAAATAAAATAAATAATAAACACACTCACATATGTATATATATATACATATATACTATCATATATATATATATATATATATATATATATATATATATATATATATCCGGTCGGTATGTCATAGCAGGCTACTCGGGTCTACCAGAGAAGAGACAGCAAAGTTGGATTCCCAAGCAAGGTAGAAAGCTTTAGGCATTTTTCTACAATATATATATAATATATATATATATATATATATATATATATATATAGAGAGAGAGAGAGAGAGAGAGAGAGAGAGAGAGAGAGAGAGAGAGAAAGGGTAGCCGCGTACTGAAGATAAAGTTTGAAAAGTTTATTCCTTTAAGTTGAAAGAATTCTGGAAAATACCGGAGAAATAAGAAATGTGAAGGAGGGTAAGATAAGATAGCGAAGGGCGCGGTAAAATAAAAAGGGGGAAGAGAAAAGAAAGGGCAATTAATAAAAGACAAAGAAAAAGGTGAAAGAATAAATGTGTGAAACGTCGGAGCTGTTAGAAAAATGAAAGATTTACTGTGTCGAAGTGTAGAACAAACTGTAGGTTAAACTAAATCATCGTCCACAAAAAAACTGAAGCGACTTAAAGAAAAGCAAGCAAGAGAAGAGTAGCAATCATGAGTGATGATAATATTAACAGTAATAAATGAGAAATGCATAACACTTACAGCACACTCATAATTACCAAAATATCCTGAGAAAAGTCAACTTATTGTTTTTATTGTAAATGTGCCCTGTTCCAGGTATATTTGGATATGTTCATATGTCCAGTAATATCGAATTTGATTATTATTATCGACATTTATGACCACGTAGATCTTAAGACAAGAAACAGACAACAAAACTCGCAAAGAAACATCTAAGCATTTTCTATATGTGAAAAGAGAAACTTAGCACAAAGAAATAATAATTAATTTACTACTGAAAATAAGAAATCAATAGACAAACAAGTAGATATAAGAATAATTTAATTATAGATCCAATTCACTACTCGTGTATTACATAAACAACAGCTGAGAAATGTCAAAAAAATATGATAAATGGTTTCGATATTTTGAAACACCGCATGAATTTTATCCTTCAGATCTAACCATGTCCGACTGACATTTGCAATAACTTATGCAGCAGAAAAAGGCCCAAATTGATGGATGGTGTAACTGATAGACAGACAAAAAGGGCCACAGATACACACAGACAATTCCTGAATGAAAGGAAGGGGCTGAGGAAGAGATAGCAGCCTCTGAATGAAGGGAAGATTATAGAAATACAATCAAACTGGACCACATGCAGAACTTTATGATAATTCAGTTCTCGATGAGGCCACCTCATTCTGTGCAGAGGCACTGACTCAGACGAGGTACCTCTTGCACCGCTACCGTCGAAATCAAGTGTGAATTTAGCACAAATAATTTTGTGGTATAAGTTTTCAGTTTTAAGGCAGTTTTTCTTTTTATTGCTGTCCGTTTCGCTCTGGATAAAAGCCATTTCATATTTTATATTTCTCGGGTCATTTTTCTCAGATACTCCAACTTTCTCGCTATTTCTATTTCCAAATGAAATAAATATCCCTCCTGTTATTTCTTTTTCTCCGCAATTTTTTTTTATCATAAAATCTTATAAAGTTTTCAAACGCTCCATGCTACCAATGAACAGGTTCGCTGTCTTTTCTTTCTGTGTGCGTATATATATATATATATATATATATATATATATATATATATATATATATATATATATATATATATACATACATATAAAATATATATATATATATATATATATATATATATATATATATATATATAATATGATACATACATGTGTATGTGCATATATCATTCTTATATATATATATATATATATATATATATATATATATATATATATATATATATATACATACATAAAAATATATATATATATATATATATATATACATTTTATATATACCTATATATATAAATAAATATATATATATATACATACATACATACGTATACCAATACATACACACACACACACATTGCCACAGACACATCAAACCCTCGTAAAGGGACAAGTCGAAAAATGTTCACGCTTCAGCGAATCCATTGAAGTAGCCAACATGAGCTTCTTTTGTGTGAGGGAGGAGGTGATCTTACTGGTGTCGATACGTGCCGTTATCACCCGTCTTGAGAACCTGCTGCTTCTACTTCCCTCCCATACCAAACCACCCGCTCTCTCTCTCTCTCTCTCTCTACTAATTCAAACCCACTGAAGAAAGACCCCCCTCACATATGTCTAAATATCTTTGCAAATCGGAAATTTTTTTGGTAAATATTTTACTCTCTCTCTCTCTCTCTCTCTCTCTCTCTCTCTCTCTCTCTCTCTCTCTCTCTTAAAAAAACACTCATGGGACCTTCCCTACAATTCAACACAATATAGAAAAGACGCCCCTCACATAGGTCTTTATATATTTTTGAAAATCGGGAATTTTTCTTAGTAAATATTTTTATCTCTCTCTCTCTCTCTCTCTCTCTCTCTCTCTCTCTCTCTCTCTTAAGAAAACACTCATAGGCCCTTCCATAAAACTCCACACCATCAAAGAAAGATTCTCCTTCCAGGCCTTACAAAAAATACCAGGCCTTATAAAGATTTATTTTTGAAAATCGGAGATTTTCCTTAGTAAATATTTTTCAATAAATGTTTCGGAAGTTGGATCAGAAAACTTCGAATTATAGTTTTCTCATTATTTTCCTCGTCGTTCACACGGATATTTTGCCATATTCAAGAACTTGTTTTTAAACACGGAATAAAAAGTGATCATTGTCTACTAAAAGACAGTAATGATAATAGAAGTGGCAGCGTCAGTAATTGTAGAGTAGATGAAGAAACAACATTAACGATAAACATATGATGCTGTTATCAATGGAGAATCCAACTAAAATATATTTCTTCAAGAACAACTATTTCTAAGTAAATATATTTTCCCAGTTAATGTTACGTATGTGCCCATGGATGAATTTACAAAAAAATATATACACTCATACATATACACACGTATACACACACATACATATGTGTGTGCATATATGCATATAATATATACAGTATATTGTGTATATATACATATTATATAATATATTTATTTACAAACACAAATATCTGCGTAGGAGTGTGGGTGGGTGGGAAGGTATGTAGTGTGTTAAAAATAAATTAAGTTCAGTATTTAATATTTCGAAAGAACGAAGAGAAGAGAATACCGTCCCACTTCTTGTGCTTAAAGAAGACCTCACGGCCGGTATAAGTAGTTGCTACGGGGGCTCTGAAATCTACCATCAAATACAGAAAAAAAAAATTCTAAGAATCAGGAATTCATCATCTTCCTTAGTTTCTTTTTAGAAAAAAAAGTATTTCGCCACTGAGAGAGCTTAAATTTACCACAGCTTTCATTTTGGAACTAAAGTTGATATGAGTAAATAAGCCGTTTCTGATTCTCCACCAAATGAGGGACAACTAAATGTGTCCATGAATCTTCGACCTATTGATCGCTGCTGTCATTAGTAGGGTTATGACTGCATCATTCAGGTTAAAATGACAACAGCAACAGCACCAAATCCTAGTAAGTGACTAAGTTCATACTGTCAAAAGCAAAGCGTAGAGTCTATATTGTTTAGATAAATCCACATGGTCAGCTGGTCAATATATTCATTTTTTTTAGGGGTTTACCTTCGCTTTTTCTTTATGCACAACTTCCTACTGATGGTATTTCCCACTAAAATAAATATCCTAAGTTGAAATACTTTTCAGCCAAGAACCTGAAGAGCAGTGAACCAATATCAGGTTGCCAACACTTACAAATTTAATGAAGTCCTTATTCTAGTCTCTCATTATAATTCTTCAAGTACCGAAGCAGCATTAGCACGTAATTTCAAAATGTACCCATCGAACACTGTCGTAACCCACATCATTTCAAAATGTACCCTGTCGTAACCCTGCTGAGGCCCTGTGAACTTTGATATCGCTCTCCCTCATATTTATATTTATATCAATCTCTAACAACATCCTCTATTACCATCCTTAAACAACGGTGAAAGTAACCAACAAACGGTTTTATTTCCGCAGTTATTTGCAGGTGAAAAGGTACAAAACTCTTCACCTCTTCAGGGACGAATCTCGCTATATAGCTCTTCCGGCGAGTTGAATTATCTAAACACTTTACAAATATCATATCCAATATGATGCCAATAATGTCAACTTACACAAATATTTGGGTTGACTAGCGTGAGTGTTTGGAGGAGACTGGAAAATGCTGAATTCTTCCAGAATTGAATTTCAATAAGGTAATTCCAACTCTCTCTCTCTCTCTCTCTCTCTCTCTCTCTCTCTCTCTCTCTCTCTCTCACCACACAGACACACAGACACACACACATACATAAACACAAACTCTCGCATACACGCTACTGTGAATCTTTTTTGCCACAAGGTGAATTTTTATAACTTTATCAAAATTGTTGTTCTATCACTGTCAACATGTGTAAAATTTCAATGCATAAAACACGGTTTTAAATAAAAGAGCAACACAAAGTATATGAATACAAGAGTGACGCAAAACAAATGTTAGCTTCAAAGAGGCTACCGCGTAAAAATTATATGTGAATTACTTAGAAAATGTACACATTGACCAATATTAGAGGAGACAGGGAGTATGGTCATGTTTCTAAATGTAATCATAATACAAAAGGGACTGCAAACATAAACATATAACTAACTTTCATCCAACCTCCTTAATATATTTACCAGCAAACAACATGCCATCATCACATCACATCTAATATATATATATATATATATATATATATATATATATATATATATGTGTGTGTGTGTGTGTGTGTGTGTGTGTGTGTGTGTGTGTGTGTGTGTGTGTGTGTGTATAACTGAATCACGAAAGTTAGGAACGCGATAAATCCATAAATAAAGTTATATGCCACAAGGGAAAATAAACAAGGGAGTATCCGCGAGATCTTTCGACGTTCAAACGTCCTTTACTTAGCAGATGAACTGACATACATGAGGAAATGACGATACACGAAAGGTCGTATAACTGACAGATAGGGATTATAAAGGGATTAGTACCTAGAATCCGACACACCTGGAAGATGAGTAACCTTCCCAAACAAGCAAAAACATGGTTACAATTAGCTGTCACCTATAATAATCCTTTAATTGCCTTGCCCTTCTGTCTGAGCAGATTGTCTTAAACTTTTAATAATTACTATGTTTTTGCTTGTTTGGGAAGGTTACTCATCTTCCAGGTGTGTCGGATTCTATGTACTAATCCCTTTATAATCCCTATCTGTCAGTTATACGACCTTTCGTGTATCGTCATTTCCTCATGTATGTCAGTTCATCTGCTAAGTAAAGGACGTTTGAACGTCGAAAGATCTCGCGGATACTCCGTTGTTTATTTTCCCTCGTGATATATAACTATATATATATATATATATATATATATATATATATATATATACTATATATATATATATACCCTGAACATGCTGGAATTGCAAAATGGATGTTAGTTTTGAATATAATGAATTGATATCCCTTGACATACGTGATAACCATCACTGGATTTTTACCCATTTATATTCAAGATTTTCGAATGCCCGTTTTGTGTGTGTGTGTGTGTTGTGTGTGTGTGTTTCTGCTGGGTAGTTATTTTTGTATTTATTCATATCCGAAATGGACATTTGAGAGAGTCAGAAAGCTGCACCTTCTTTACAAAAGAGCATCTGAGTAATGTTAGGGATTTCAAAGCTTAATTAAGGGATTTTCAAGGGCAACTGATACTCTAGAAAAAAATTAACTTCTACTCCATTAAATCTACCAAATCTACCGCCTGTATATTTGGGAGCACACACACACAAACATGTGTATAATAGTACACACACACAACACACACACACACACACCACACACATATATATATATATATATACATGATTATAATCACTTTAGCACGTGATTCGTTTATAACACATATCCACAGGTGAAAATAATAGACAGGGTGGTAGGTCCTGTCCGGTTTCGGCTTTATTTTCAAAATAAAGCCGAAACCGGTCAGGACCTACACCTGTCTATTATTTTTCACCTGTGGATATGTGTGATATATATACATACATATATATATATATATATATATATATATATATATATATATATATATATATATATATATACATACATATATATATATATATATATATATATGTGTGTGTGTGTGTGTGTGTGTGTGTATGTATGATATATATATATATATATATATATATAGATATATATATATATTATATATATATATATATATTATATTCAGGGACAAAAGAGGAAGGCGACGGCCAGTAGGACACATCGCGTGAAGGTGGGACTATAGAAACGTTGCAATTCATTACAATTCTTTATTTCCTACGTTTCGTAATATCATTATTACATCTTCAGGGAATCTGTTAAACAATAAATAAAATTAATTTAAAATTACTTAAAATTACTTTAAAAATTACTCTAAAAATTCAACATTTGTAAATTACAACACAATAAAAACCATACAGAAACGAAAACAAAAAAAAATATAAAAATAAAAAGACCAAAGACCGCTAACCAACCTTGTGCCGAGAAGGCAAGAGACAAAATGACAGAACAAATAAAGTTAGCTCAGGTACAGTTTGTGTGGAGGAGGTCTGGGTATTTAACTGGGGAACCAGTTGTTTTAAAATAAATAATGACTCCAGGATAGGACAGTTCATATGCATTGTTCGCTTGGCCTATGACTTGGAAATGACTTCTTTCTATATATATTTTACAATTTTTCGAATGGTTTCTTATATTAGAGTGCGGGATTGGAGAGCCTACAGCCAGTACGGAAACTTAATCCCCGATGAGAGTCGATTCTGACCCGCAGTAACCTCCTCGTGGATCCGACATATGTCCCAGAGTTACACTTAGGGCAAGTATACTTATAGACCACGTTGGAGGTCAAGAGAGGGTCCATCGATCTTTATATCTGAAAAAGGAACCGATTGTTAGCAGGTTTATTTATGGAATTAATTTTAGATTAATGGCACCATAATGTTTATGAATAATTTGTGCAAACTTTTTCCGAAAGGAGTCATCATGTAAGAACGGGAATTTGGCATAAAAAGCTAATTTTGGTACTGTACATGGTTTGGCGACATTAGCGAATTGTTTGTTAAGAAACGAACGGAGCTTTTTATAAAACAAAGTCTGTGGGAAGCAATTATCCCTAAAATATCCAGAAAGGAAACTAATTTCTTGGTGGAAGGATTGCCAGTTCGATGTAATAAAAAATGCCCTGTGGAGGAGAGTAAAAATAGAGTTTAGTTTAAAATCATAAAAACAAGAACTATAGTAATTGGATCCTAGACCAGTAAAAGTTTTCTTTCTAAAAACAGATGTACTAAAAGAGCCATTATCCCTAGTGACAAGAACGTCTAAGAAATTGGCGACATTAGCGAATTGTTTGTTAAGAAACAAACGGAGCTTTTTATAAAACAAAGTCTGTGGGAAGCACAGTACCAAAATTAGTTTTTTATGCCAAATTCCCGTTCTTACATGATGACTCCTTTCGGAAAAAGTTTGCACAAATTATTCATAAACATTATGGTGCCATTAATCTAAAATTAATTCCAATAAACCCGCTAACAATCGGTTCCTTTTTCAGATATAAAGATCGATTGGACCCTCTCTTGACCTCCAACGTGGTCTATAAGTGTAACTCTGGGACATATGTCGGATCCACGAGGAGGTTACTGCGGGTCAGAATCGACTCTCATCGGGGATTAAGTTTCCGTACTGGCTGTAGGCTCTCCAATCCCGAACACTCTAATATAAGAAACCATTCGAAAAATTGTAAAATATATATAGAAAGAAGTCATTTCCAAGTCATAGGCCAAGCGAACAATGCATATGAACTGCCTATCCTGGAGTCATTATTTATTAAACAACTGGTTCCCCAGTTAAATACCCAGACCTCCTCCACACAACTGTACCTGAGCTAACTTTTATTTGTTCTGTCATTCTGTCTCTTGCCTTCTCGGCACAAGGTTGGTTAGCGGTCTTTGGTCTTTTTTATTTTTATATTTTTTTTGTTTTCGTTTCTGTATGTTTTTTAATTGTGTTGTAATTTACAAATGTTGAATTTTAGAGTAATTTTTAAAGTAATTTTTAAGTAATTTTAAATTAATTTTATTTATTGTTTAACAGATTCCCTGAAGATGTAATAATGATATTACGAAACGTAGGAAATAAAGAATTGTAATGAATTGCAACGTTTCTAATAGTCCACCTTCACGCTGGTATATATATATATATATGTATAAATATATATATATATATATATATATATATATATATATATATATATATATGTGTGTGTATATATATGTATATATATATATATATATATATATATATATAACTACATCGAGCTTCAAATGTCCTTTAATATCCAATTCGCTCTACCTCGGAATTAATATATTTTCATGTGTTATCCGAAGGGGAATTTTTTTAGTTTATAATAATTTCGTCCTCTCGTGGGTTGGTTCGAACTAGCGCCCAACCCACGAGAGGACGAAATTATTATCAACTAAAAAAAATCCCCTTCGGTTAAAATATGAGAAAATATATTAATTAATTCCGAGGTAGAGCGATTGGGCATATTAAGACATTTGTAGCCCGATGTATGTATATGGAATGAATCACGGTGATGTGGTTAAGATTCATATATATATATATATATATATATATATATATATATATATATATATAGATACATACATACACGCAAACATATATATATATTATATATATATATATATATATATATATATATATATATATATGTTTGCGTGTATGCTCCCAAGGCTACACGTGGTCATTCCAGAACATACCTATATTTCCTTTGCAAGATACTCAAATTAAAACTGGGTTGCTGAATATTGTATACAAATTTTTGACGACCATTTTCAAAGTTTTACACCAAAGAACGGGAGAGAGAGTATTCTATTACGGAAGCTAGACTACGAACTCTTTTAATGGAGCGGAGGTTAATTTGTTTTAAGAGTATCAATCGCCCCTGAAAATCCCTTAATTAAGCTTTGAAATCCCTAACATAACTCAAACGCTCTTTTGTCAAGAAGCTGGAGTTTTGACTCTTTGTCTGCAGTAACAAGGGTCTCAAACGTCCATTTCGTAAATAAATAAATTAAAAAATAAAAACTACACAGCAGAACACACAAAGAACGGGCATACTTAATTCTTGAATACAAATGGCCATAAATCCAGTGATAGTTATCACTTATGTCAAGAGGATATCGATTAATTATATTCAAAACTAACATGCAATTCCAGAGTGTCAGGGTTTACATTCCTTTTATCGTAACTGGCAATAAAAGTATTTTCCATAAAAACTCTAATTCCGTGTCAGTTCAAATGCTGACGGACCATGTTGGACAAAGACCCCACTGTTGTTACCAATAAACAATATGATCTCAAATTATCATTTTCGTAGAAATCGCTTAAGACAGCCAAGAAGAGATAAAAAATGGCTAAGAAAAAAAAATCTGCGGCATCAGCAGAGAACAACGGAATATGCGTGAAAGTTGTAAACTGTAGCATTAAAAGATGTTATCAGTGACCGGTTGTTGGTGTCCATATCAGGGAAGTGGTGACTTAGCCGGTGTTACGAGGCCGCCTGAAAGGAAAAGCGACCTTTTCCGCGAGCACATCGGAGCACTGTCTGAAAATGTTCTTATAGAAAGATCTATCTTGTAGAGGGGAGAAAGAAGATCTATCGAAGAGGTAAGTAAGGAAGTTGTTTTTCATTCAAACACACTGTTAAGGTAATCAGAGCAACTACATATGAGAGGAAATTTCCGAAGATTAACCAAACACTTATAAGTAAACACGTTATACACAATGAGTTTGTGGGTTTCTTTTTCAATATTCCGAAGATTCTGACGATAAGTTCAACACAGTTTTAATATCTGGAAGGAGGAATGGCACTTACGACGTCAAAAGAAAACGTCTATTTGGGGCAGAATTAACGATTTCAAATATATCCTCTCTCACATCATGATTGAACACCCGTGGCACCAAAAATATCTACAGATTTACGAGATTAAATTATCATTTAATCGCTGAGAATCTGAGAATCGGAACTTCAAAGCGTTAAACTCAACTAAAATATGGGGTTTCCATTCAGATAAGCTCTCGATACCGAAAATGATAAATGATGAAAGAGCAATTGCAGCTCGAGAGCGAATGTTGGAGAAGAGCGAGTGGGGAGCTAATCAAAGACGAATGCCACCACTACATCATCGACAAGAATAGACGGGAATTTTATGAGGATGAGGAAAAGTGAAAGGAAGTGAATAGGAGTTTGAAAAACGAAGATGGAAATGGGGAAGGGTGGCTAGTATTATACAGTTAACAATACCCTGCATAAAATGGATTAAATGATAAAAAGACAGGATAAGTTAACAAAACAGAATAAAGCCTTGTGAAAGAGATCCAATAGAGGGAGTAAGTTCCCGAGTTGGTTTTGCTTTCACGAAACCATATTAGTGGTGTCAATGAAAAAAATGGATTCATGATGTTTTATATATTTAAACTAACATTTTGAGTCGTATGTGCGACGGCCACATAAAGCGACAAAACACCAATATAAGGAAGTTGAAATATACTTCGTACGGATTGTCAGTGTCAGTAAAACGTAATCCAGATTTCGTCATCTCCTGCTGGGAGTATCAAGAGTCCTACTTCCAGTTATGCTTTAATTGAAGGGAGCATCTTTGCCTCCATTTGCGGCTTTTGGGTGAATTCCCATACCTAATTTGTTTTCGTCAAGCCAAGTTGTAGCCATTGACACAACCATCGTTCGTGTCAAAGCTCTTTTATCATGGCCTTCCATTGCCTCGGGCTTGGGGTTCCTTTGCTTAACGGTGCACTGAATCATAAATTCTTGGAGAATATATATATATATATATATATATATATATATATATATATATATATATATATATATATTCGTTTACCTATTAGATGTACAAATATTATAGATATCAACCACGTGTTTTTTTTTCTGAGGTCATCCACTACTAAAAGGAGTTGCATAATGTTTATATATAACTATCCCTCTCCCTCTCTCTCTCTCTCTCTCTCTCTCTCTCATCTCTCTCTCTCTCTCTCTCACACACGCACACACACACATAATACATACATATATACTATTATATATATATATATATATATTATATATATATATATATATATATATATATATATATATATATATATATATATATATACACACACACATATATATATATGGTAGATCTGGGCATCTGGAACACTGAAATTCAGGAGGAACAATAGAGAGAAGCCAGCGCAACATTGTGCATGTCTATTAGCCAAATTTTCTCCAAAATTTGCCTAATAAACCTGCAGAATGTTACGCTGGCTTTTCTCTCTATTGTTCTATTTATATATACATAATGAATATACCAGCGTTAAATATATATATATATATATATATATATATACTATATATATATATATAGATATATATATATATATATATATATATATATATATATAATGTGTGCGTGTGTGTGTGTTGTTTGGTATTATACATTTCTACTCTTCCTTGGATATTTTTTTTGCACTTAAGTACTATTCATTTTATTATGTAAATTTTGAATGACCTGTAAAGGTTAATAACTTTTCCGATGTTCTTATGAAAAACACCGAGAGAGAGAGAGAGAGAGAGAGAGAGAGAGAGAGAGAGAGAGAGAGAGAGAGATGACAGCTCACTCGTCTCGTCTTCAAATTTTTTGATCTCATTAATTCTTGGTATGAGATCAACATTCAAAGGCGATACTGAGAAAGGCGACTTTTATAACTCCTCCGCTTATTTTATTCAAGTTCTGCTGGTGTAACGCTGTTACCGACCTGTTACTTCGCAATGTAAAATAATATGACGTCTTTTACTTCAAATATTATTACCAAAATAGGGGTCAGCTTGAACACTTGCAATCTCCAAAACCAAAAGTGGACACACTTTTGCGAAAGATGTCAGGCATATTCTTCCTACGTGGTTTCCTGAAGAGAAATTACCTAACACTGAACTTCAGTGAATCCTAAATCCAGTTCCCATTTACTTCCGTCTATTCTGCTTCCTGAAGGGAAACCATTTGACACTGAGGGTCAAAGAATCAAACATGAAGTTACGCGTTACTTCTATCAATTCTAACTTCTGCCAATTGCTGGGAAGTTCACTCGAAACTTATTTTGGAGGGATCACGTACTTGAACCGTTTTAACAGCAGCTTCTTTCCTGCCAAAAGGCCCTTCCTTCATTTCAGTTATTAAATCCATATGCTGGTCTTTGCAATCACTGTTTAGAATATTAGTCTGCTATTTAGGGTGTCACTTCCATTCTTCAGCTAATCAGCTAATCTCATTACTTTACCAAACATATTTTCGTTTGCTGCGCGATGATTGGTATTTCAGTCAAGGTTGCTCTAAGCTGACGAAAAAAAATCGCTACTTCATCACGAGCTGTGACAGACGCTTTCTCTCTCTCTCTCTCTCTCTCTCTCTCTCTCTCTCTCTCTCTCTCTCTCTCTCTCTCTGTCTTAAAACTTGAAATCCACATTATCTCGAGAACCATAGGTAGTTCTGACCTCGTCACCAAACGTCTATCATAAACTTGAGAAAGTCATGGAGACGTACGTAAGACATTTTCATATTTCTTCACCTCAACTGGACAATGTAACGAAAATTTGAGTCGGGTATATCCGTTTGACCCGGCGTAAGTTAAGTTCATTTAAACATTCTGGTATCCGTATGTAATACATTGTACGGAAGTGAACTTCTTATATAAATAGCTAACTTCTAATATCAGCTGTTAACAAGACTCTTCCCTTCCCTCGTGAAAAATGAAAATATATAAATAGACATGTCTACCCACATTTGATTGTTACACATTTTTCTACGCAAGTATAATCAAGAGTTAAAATCTGCATCTACATTTTGTTGCTTTGAAACGGAAAACCTAAAAAAGGGTCAATTCACAAACGCATTCCTTGCTGTAAATATCTGCCTTTAACCTATATTTTTATTACAAATAATAATACTTACTAAGGTGGCTTCTCAAACTTTTTTGGGGGGGCTGGGGGGCGTGACAGGCATCGTTACCAATCACCACCCCCCTCCCCCTCTGTTATTCGGTATTAGGGTATAGGGCAGCGGGAGGGAAAATTACAAAAATATATATACGTACATATATATGTGTATATATATATATATATATGTGTGTGTGTGTGTGTGTGTGTGTGTGAATGTATATATAAATGCTATGGAGCCTGACGCTGAGAGCGAAAAAATAGAGCCCGAGATATTAAAACCCTTTTTTCCTTAATGAATCTTGTTTTCGAATTCAAAATAATTACATGAAGTATTAAATTTATGTGCAGAAAGTTTTGTTTCAGAATTAGCTTTGTTACTTTACCGGAACGTAACGTACTTTCATTTAAAGGCGATATACTTGTTAACGTGAGAATGTACCTTTTTAAATATAGATACTGTTTTTCAAGCAAGGATATGAATAGCAAGGTTTCTATGAAAAATACGACGTCTAACATTTTACATTATTTACAGCTAAAGCAAAAGAAGGATGTAATGGAACAGACCAATTGGGCTACCTAGGCATGAAAGAGTTTACAGTATCACACCCGAGAGTATTTTCGATCGTTAGTTTATTTGTTTATTTTATTTTTCAGGTCACGCGGTCTTACGTTTGCTGTTTGTTAGTAACTGGGTGCTGTTTGCTAGTTAGTGTTCTGCAGTAGTTAAGGAGGACAGTTTTAATCCAATGATTTCTTCTTTGGAGGCAAAGAGAGTACCTATCGGGAACATCCTAAGTCCGCAGTCAGTGATCCTCTGAACGCTCTGAGGGCAGGGATTACCTCTGAAAGGAATTTATTTGCTGAAGATAGCAGATTCCCCCTGGCTTCAATGGTGTGTTTGCAGTGGCTTCCTTCATTCGACATCATCGCCTGCTTGTGAGAGTTTTCTAAACATTATATACTGTCTCGCCCGTTTCAGCATTAGTCCTCCGTTAATGCATGGACGTTCTGCTTCGCGGTGCAGTTTCATCGACTTCTCACTACGACTCTTGTCTTGTTCTTCACCTGGGCGACTCAAGCACCAGTTCATCTACGGTGGACACATCACGACAGCCTTTAACAGTTCAGAACGTAGTAGCGGACGTACTTTCTCGCTAAGTCCCACTGGAATCAGAATGGTCACTGGACTGGAAGTCATTCAAGAAGGTTTGCAGCATAGTACAGGGTCTGGAAGTGGATCTGTTTGCTACAGAGGCGAACCACAAACTCCCATGTTACGTGGCCCCCAACCTGGACGCTCTGGCCAGTGGTTCTCAAACTTTCCCAGTACGTGACCCCTTTCAATAGTACCAAACCTACCAAGACCCCCACCCCTATAAGCCTTCTGAAAATGTACTAATTTCCAATGGCGCAGATAAATTTTAAACATTAAATTAAAGATTAGTCACAGCAGAGAGAGCAATAACAACAAACAAAAATGCCTATTAAGGTGTAGGAACAGAAATAGTCGTACGACAAAAACTAAATGTAAGCAAACTAACAAAAATCCCTAAATATCACAAATTTCCTCAAAACCTTAGATCCTCCATGACCCGCAGAAAAAGGCTCATGACCCGCAGTTTGGGAACCCCCGGTCTTTAAGGACCTTCAGTTTCATCACCCTGGTTCCTCGCTGCTACTGCTGCAACTGCAGCCCCATTTATAAGACTTCACAAGGAGTTAAGTAATGGTATTAGTAACTGTCCTCCAGCATTCGATTACGAAGAAGCATTCACATCTCGCTGCAGTGACCTGATGCTTATCTCAGTCCACTATTATTCAATAAATATTTTTTCCTTTTCTTGTAAATGAAATATTTATAATATTTCCTTTTTGTATCATACTCCCTCGCTGTCCTTTGCCATCACTTATTACTCAAAGAAATGACGTAAATTGTAACTGGTTATTTAAAGTATTTAAGTTTGTGTGTGTGTTTTTTTTTTTTTTTTTTTTTTTTTGGAGGGGGGACACCTTTAAAAAATTAGAAAGAGCCTGCTTTAGCACAGAAAGTTAAGAAGGTTATTAAGCCGTGACAAAACTCAGTCAACAGGTATAACTTTCTGTATTTAAGGTGATGTATCATTATAAGAAATTACCGTAAGAAATTAACAATGGTATGACCGCCACAGAATGAAGGTCTACACGACAACTCCTGGTGCTTTCAACACCATATTCATGGTGATGTCGCAGCTAAGTAAGGGTATGAAGAAATTTAACAATATAGAATACATTCTATCTGGACATCTTGTCACTGGGGGAACGAGATCCTTAGGAAGCAGATTTTGTCACCAGACCGATTGAAGAAGCTATTAGCCTGGCCAGCGTCAGGTTCCAGCCCTGGAATGACTATAATAGATTCACATCAACCGTGCATTTGATGTCTAGGCCAGTCCCTTACGACGCTCCTGAATGGCTGTTGATAAGCCAATCACAGGGCTGGAAACTCTCGGTCTCTCTCGAGAGTTCACATGGGTAGGATCTATGTTCCACTCTCTCTCCTGAGGGATACATCTTTCAGGAGAGGTGGAGCATACATTCTGCCTAAGTGAACTCTCGAGAGAGACCGAGAGTTTCCAGCCCTGTGATTGGCTTATCAGCAGCCAATCAGGAGCGTCGTAAGGGACTGGCCTAGACATCAAATGCACGGTTGATGTGAATCTACTATAGCCCCTACAATGTTTCCACACCTCTGGGAGGTAATTCTAAGCAATAACTCCGCACGGACTGCAAGGAAAGTTCCGCGAATATGACAGCCACTAGGGATTGGGGCGTCAAATTTATTTTGCCATGTTTAGTACTTAGCCCCTGGGGGTTAATTACAGTCGACCCACAAAAATAACTGTAAATTCTTAATAAGCAACCCAAATAATATAGGAGACTGTAATTTCCAAACAAATGCCCAACACGGAGTTATTACCTTGATCTACCCTCTGGGATATGGAATTGGAGGTAATGCCCTTACTTTTAAAGATTTAACAACTGTCTTGTGGGCATCTTTCACTTCCATAAGGCCTTGCCCACACTAGCGGAAACTGCCCAACGGGCAAACACTGTTCCCATAACTCGTTCCGCTATACTGACCGACCCAGTATGGAGCCAGAATGATGCGACTGTCTGGTAACACTGCTTCAGAAGCGAGAGAAAATATAAACAGCTGGAAGTGGCCGACGCGCATGCCCGCTAGTGTGGTATTCCTCCAAGGTGTGGACAGGCCTTAAGGGCACCGAACCTTCGGGCAATTAACTACACCACTTCTCTATCCAGCAAAATAAAGGGGTTATGGATTAGAGATGCAAAGACTTCAAGTAAGGAAATGAGATTAGGGATTTGTAAAAGGAGATAGGGAAATGAACTCGCATCCCTGAAAAATTACGGTGTCTTGTCCGCCCGTCAAAATCGATCGACAGTCAAGTATATCAGTGTTGTATAACTGACACACCAACGGAAACTATTCATAATTAATATAATTAGAAAAGGAAATTAAGACCATGTGACAGAAAAAATAAATAAAGTTAGGCCAACACGTACATTATTTGCCGCATTGTCTTGCCCGAATATATATATATATATATATATATATATATATATATATATATATATAATATATATATATATATATATATATATATATATATATATATATATATATATATATATATATATATATATACTATATATACATACACACACACACACACACACACACACATATATATATATATAATATATATATATAATATATATTTATATATATATATATAACACACAGAAAAGTTAAATATTAATATTCGACGTACATGATACATCTTTGCTTATCTTACACCTATTTAAGTTTTGTAGAACACATACTTTTTCTATTTCCTCTTCATTTTTCAGCAAAAGTTATTCTGCCGAAACGAATTGGCTTTACAATGGAATAAGTCACCTGTTACGTACCCATTCATTCCTAAAGGCTTAGTAAAAATGGAACCACGGAGCAGAAAAAGTCCACAACTTTCATGCTTCCGTTTCCATTCATATAAATCTACACAAATATAATATTTCCTGGAAGCATACATGGCTAAGCGGATAATGCAAAAGGAATAGGCATGCAGCTGTATATACACCGCTGCCGAGTCACGGTTCATTAGTTAAGGAAAAATGAGACAATGGTTCGTGAAACCGAAAGTACTCCCTTCCGCTCAGGAACGAGCTGGAATTCAACCTTTGCTTGCAAGTTGAGGTCATTTATAGATGTGTATGTATGTATGTAAGTATGTATGTATACTATATATACTAGTGTGTGTGTGTGAGTATGTGTATGTGTGTACATATATATCATACACACATAAACACATTTACATATATGTATATATATTATATATAGACATATTATAAATTCATATATATGTATATATACGTATATGTATGTGTGTTTATGTCTGTATAATATATATATATATATATATATATATATATATATGTATATATATGCACATACATACATACATACATACATATATGTCACAGAGCCAGAAGCGAAGAACATTTGACCAAGAATAACAATCTGCCCGAAGAAAGTGATGGAAACATCACTTTGAAACACTACTAAACAACGGAAACAATGACCTTGAAGAGCATGTAGAATTTGATGTGGTTGGGGATGCAGAACCTGACATAACAACACTGGAGTTAAAAAATGCTCTCAAGAGGATGAGAAATGGTAAGGCCCCTGGAGTGGATACAATACTGCAGAGCTCCTTAAAAACATGGGGGAGGATGGAGTCATCTGGCTACTAGAGCTAATCGACATACTCTGGAATGGGCAAATGCCACCTGAAGACTGGAGAAGAGATCTAATATGCCCAATCTATAAGAAAGGTGACAAGACAAATTGCAGCAATTATAGAGGAATATCCCTAATGTCACATGCTTTTAAAGTATATGAAAGAATACTTGAAACTAGATTGAGAGGATATGTTGAACCAAAGCTGGGTGAATGGCAAAACGGTTTTCGACCAGGAAGAGGGACAACTGATATGATTTTCTCCCTCAAGATGATATTTGAGAAGAGCTGGGAATGGGACAGGGATAGATATATTGCTTTTATAGATCTAGAAAAGGCTTTTGATAGAGTACCAAGAATGAAAATATGGGATGCCCTAAAAGACCCTTACTATGGAATCCCTGAGAAACTTATAAGAGCAATTTATAACACCTATCAAACATCAGATCCAGAGTAAAAACAAATCAAGAGAATGAAGACTGGTTTGAAATAAAATCAGGAGTAAGACAGGCAGCGTCCTTTCGCCACTTCTTTTTATATTGTTTCTTAGATAAATGTATGAGGGTAAACTAGGTGAGGGATGAAGCTGCAGATATGACCATCAAAACCTATGTATGTAGATGACCATGCAATGATAGCCCTCAGCGCAGAATCTCTCCAAGAAAACGTCAACAACTGGAACGCGATCTTAACAGCTAATGGAATGCGGATCAACAAGAATAAGACAGAGATCATGCACTTATCACGAACACCAAGTAACGTAGATGTAGAATTAGAAGGTCAGACATTGAAACAGTGTAGAAATTTCAAATACTTAGGAGTAGAGTTTAGTGACCAAAACGATTCAAAACTGGAAACAACTACCGAATACAGAAATTCAGTAACAACCTGTATCTGCTCTACCCACTAATGAAAGACAGAAATATACCTCGCAAAGTGAAAACCATAATATACCTCTCTATTTTAAGACCAATATTGACTTATGGCCATGAATCATGGACATTAACATCAAGAACTAGAAGCCAACTTCAGCAGCTGAAATGAAAGCCCTAAGACTCATAAAAGTGTAACAAGACTAGATAGGCTACGAAATGAAGACATTAGAAGAGAACTGGGAGTGGAGGGGGATACTAGATTTTGTGGAGAGAGACGCTTAGATGGTTTGGACACACCAAAAGAATGGAGGAGGAGCGATATCCTATAAGGTTTTTGGAATGGACACCGGAAGGAAGGAGACCGGTAGGAAGACCGGTGGAGGAGACCAAAAATGAGGATGGCTACAAAACCATAGAGAGAGGAGTAGAGAGGAGAGGCTCTAGTTTGCGGGAAGTTGATGAGATGAGGCTCTATGATGATCGCCAAGAATGGAGACTGTTCCTGAAGCAGGACGACTGACAGGCCTGGAGGCCTACCTGGCGTCTGGTGAGAAAGGTGAGAATATATATATATATATGTCTGTATATATATATATATATATATATATATATATATATAATATATATATATATATATATATAAATTCCTATAATAACACGTTGCTTTCAAGAACTCCTAAGGGAACGCGAAACACCGGGTACGCGATTCTCCGTGTTCAGTGTTACTCTTTAAGTGCAGTAGCGGGAAAAGGTCATTGCTCAACAAATGAGGTGTCTTGGACATTGCACGAACACTTGTTATTTTTGCCTTTAACATTTTGAATGGGAGTGTGTGACCTGTAATTTAATTACACTAAATCTCTGTCATGTCGTCAGGTCTTAGTAGTTCTTTCTCTCTCTGTCTATAGAATCCCAAAGTTTTGCATCATCTGGGAGTGATTATCTGTTCTTACTTTTGTCGATCAATCAAGTCTGGTCGAAGTGATTGCATCACTGTGTCAGTCCTGAAAGAGCAATTTTGCCTGCTCCTTTCTCCTCGTCCATCAACTTGGTGCTTGTACCAAATATTGTGGCATTTCTTGCACAAACTCCACCGGGATGAGGGCTGACTTTGACCCGGCATCATGTCTCTTATAATAGCGGCGTCTTGCCATTGCTGGACATTCCTTTGCAATGTAATTTGTGGTCTATTTTTTCCGTTGCATTTCCTACGATTAGACAAGAACGAACCTGGTTCCGTCTATTGCTCTTACGATGTATCTTCTTCTTAGTGCCAGACGATATGAGGTTATTTTTTATTTGTTTTCGTTAGTGTGGACACATGTGGTAAAGTAAGCGAATTCACACTATATCTCTTAATAAAACTTCCTTTTACCTTTTGTTGAAATTATTATTCACAATACCTACATCGAAGGAATGTTTATTAATATCCCAGTTTTTTTGAAGATGTCTGAATAGAAGAAACTGGTGAGGATCATATCAACTATTTCATTTTGTTTACTAGAGTGAACTTATGTATGTATGTACACACACACACACACACACACACACACACACACACACCACACACATATATATATATATATATATATATATATATTATATATATATATCATATAGTGTGCGCGTATGATAAACAATTACATAATTGTAGTGGTTAACACATTGTTTTTTCAAGCAATGTATAGAGCATTTGTTAACTATTACCAAAATGAGAAATGGTAAGAGCTACAAGCTAATGGAATACTCTTCAGTTAATTTTGTAAGTGATGTTCAAAGATTTTTTTAAAAATACCCTAAAACTAAAGTGAAAACATAAAACACACAACCCGAAGTGAATTGAAGATAAATTGATTTAATCCTCACATTACCATTTACTAATAACATAATGTACCTGAAAGCATAAATTCCATTGATGGAATGCCGGAGTAATATATCTGACGCGGGAATACGCACAGCGTGGCTTAATTAATATGATCTCGTACCATATTACTATTTCATAACGGCAGGTATGTCATAAAAGCAGTGATATCCCACCTGGACGCGTCCTGAACACGAATACCCGATTTAGGACCTATGTACGGCTATGAAATCACACTGGCTGTCTTTCAGAGCTTTTGGATACAATTTTCTGACGCAGATCTTTAATAGTGAAAATATAACACGACATTTTTAGCTTATTGATTGTATATAAATCATGGAGATGTAATAAAAAATTCACACAAGTACGGAAGATTCGACTTTAACTTGTACCTGTATTAATGGCCGCCGGCGATATATAACCCGTGATAAAACACATACACATACAATTAAATATTATATGATATATACATATATATATATATATATATATATATATATTATATATATATATATATATATATATAAGCGAATCCTACAGGTCAAATGATAGTCAGAAATCCAAGCGCTTTCGTCTTTACAATGTCTTAGTAAAGACGAAAGCGCTTGGATTTCTGACTATCATTTTCCTGTGGGATTCGCTTATTTATGAAGTCACGTGCATCTACTGTGATCTTTTAAGCTTGATTATATATATATATATATATATATATTATATATATATATATATATATATATATATTTCCTGTGGGATTCGCTTATTTATGAAGTCACGTGCATCTACTGTGATCTTTTAAGCATATATATTATATATATATATATATATATATATATAATATATATATATATATATATATATATATATATGTATAGTATTGTATATATATTATTATATATATGTATATGTATATGTATATGTATATATATATATATATATATATATATATATATATATGCTTAAAAAATCACAGTAGATGCACGTGACTTCATAAATAAGCGAATACCACGGGAAATGATAGTCAGGAATCCAAGCGCTTTCGTCTTTATTCAGACATCGTCAAGGAGCTACTAAAGTACAATCGGAGAGGAAGGCCTCAGGTACAAACAAGATCAGGAATACCAGATGGTTAATTATCAAAAGGGTAAAAATTAAAAAAAAGGGGATGAATCCCAGGCATTATCGGATATCACACGGTCACAAACTTAAACAGATTCTGACCCTAACCGTAATTACAAGTATCTTTACAGTCCAAAACATGTAAAAACTGAATATATTAATTTTTGTTGCTTATATTTATCTACAACTTTTTTCATTATGAAAGCATCCAGTTTAAATAAACCAAGACTTAAATTTAGAACATTTCTATTATTTGACTTGATAAAACAAGATTCAATGATATTCCTTTTAACTGTGTCATTACATGGGACTAAGGCTCTTGCTTGACTCCAGTTAATAGGATGGTCTAAATCTCTCATATGTACAAATAATGCATTCGATATTTGCCCAGTTCTCACAGAATATTGATGTTGCTTAAGACGCTGTGAAAGAGATTTGCCAGTCTGTCCGTAATAGATTTTATCACACTTTTTGCAAGGAATTTTCTTTATATATGCAGCCTGGAAGATCTTTAGGAGAATTTTTGATTACTAAACTCTTGACATTAATATTACTGAAAACAACATTTATGTTAAAAAGCTTTAAAATTCTAGGAATATCTAAAAACCTTTCATCATAAGGTAATTTTAGAATGTTATGCTTACTAAATTCAAGTTTATCATTAGTTGAATAAAATGTTTTTCTAGCTCTTTTCCATGCCACATCTACAAAAGTCCTTGGGTATTTAAGTTTCAATGCAATATCATAAATAGTTTTAATTTCAGCGTCAATAAACTGCGGGCTACAGACACGTAAAGCCCTTAGGAACATCCCAGAAAAAACAGAGAATTTAACATTTTGATGGTGATTGGAGTAGTAATGAACAAAAGAGGCAATATTAGTTGATTTTCGAAAGACTGAAAAGGTGAAATTTCTATCATTTCTATGGACAGTTACATCAAGAAAATTCAAATTACAATTTCTTTCTTCCTCTACAGTAAATTTTATAGAAGGACTAAATTATTGAGATTATTAAGGCAATTCCTGGAGGTTTTCGTGACTGGCCAATACAGAAGATATCATCTACGTATCTAAACCAAATAACTTTTTGGGGCAAAATTCTTGGTAAGAGTTTTGTCTCAAAATATTCCATGTAAATATTGCTAAGGACAGGAGATAAGGGATTACCCATGGCCATGCCAAACTTTTGTACAAAAAAATTCCCCATTGAAACAAATTTACTATCTTTGATACATAACCTTATGAGACTAATGAGATTTTCTACACTTAAGGGAATGTCATGACGCTCTAATTCCTCTTCCAAATATTCAAGTAAGTCATCTACAGGCACTTTTGTAAATAAAGAGACAACATCAAAACTAACCATATTAAAATCATAATTCAAACTTTAAAACTATTCAATTTGTTTATAAAATCAACATTGTTTTTAACATTCGTGTTAGAAATATTTCCTACCAAAGGAGTAAGAATTTTTACAAGCCATTTAGATAAATTATACGAAACTGAGCCCACTGAACTAATGATTGGTCTGATAGGGTTATTGATTTTATGTGTCTTGACTAAACCATACATGTAAGGTAGGGAGGCGCATTGCGGTGTAAACTGTTTAATTAAATGGTCCAAGCCCTTCAAAATGGATTTAATTTGTTTATTAAAATGGGAGTTAACTGTCTGTGTAGGGTCAGACCTCAGTTTCGTATAAGTATCAGTGTCATTTAGCAATGTCATTATTTTACTTATATAGTCACTTTTATTCATAATTTTTACCCTTTTGATAATTAACCATCTGGTATTCCTGATCTTGTTTGTACCTGAGGCCTTCCTCTCCGATTGTACTTTAGTAGCTCCTTAACGATGTCTGAATAAAGACGAAAGCGCTTGGATTCTGACTATCATTTCCCGTGGTATTCGCTATATTGTTTATATATATATATATATATATTACTATATATATATATATATATATATATATATATATATATATATATATATATTATGGGGATACAATCCACAATGATGTAAAATCCTTCTGTAGTTTAAAATATGTATTTCTTCGTAGTGTAAAATGTTATGTTTTTCTTGTACAGGAACTTATAGCTTTCGACCATCAGCTGTGGTCAACACAACGACACAGCTGATGGCGAAAGCTATAAGTTTTCTGTACAAGAAATACATATTTTAAACTACAGAAGGATTTTACATCATTGTGGATTGTACCCCCATTTACTTAGAGGTACGACATTGTACCTAGCGTCTGCATATATATACATATATATATATATATATATATATATATATATATATATATATATATATATATATATATTTATATAAAGTGCAGGTGTGGCATCTGCTAAGAGAGAGAGAGAGAGAGAGAGAGAGAGAGAGAGAGAGAGAGAGAGAGAACGCAATGCCTTCCATAGTGTCAACGGGAAAATAGAAAAGGAGCGGAATGGAAATGAGGTTAGAACATGTAAATCATTTCCACAACTTTGGGTTCGTGATTTACTTATGAGGCGAAGTTCCCTGAACTTCTCACCGACAGCTCCTCTGGAATCCGAAACAACCTGGTTTATGAAGTTCCTCGTTGGACGAGTGGTTTTCGCGCTCGGCTACCAAACCGGCGGTCCTAGGTTCGATTCTCGGCTCGGCCAATGCGGAATCAGAGGAATTTATTTTTGGTGATTAGAAATTTATTTCTCGATATAATGTGGTTCGGGTCCCACAATAAGCTGTAGGGCCCATTGCTAGGTGACCAATTGGTTCCTAACCAAGTAAAAATATCTGATCCTTTGGGGTAGCCCTAGGAGAGCTGTTAATCAGCTCAGTGGTCTTTAAAACTAAGATATATACTTATTCTCTGATGATGTGGAGTGCTAATAAACTTTATTTCCTTGAGGTTAATCTACAGTCTATTTGTATGTATGTGATTATATCTAATTCCTTTTCTGTGATATAAACCTGGTAGCAAAACATTCTTTTTCTCAGATCCTACAATCCCGAAATGCTCTGCCAGGGAACATATATGGAAAAGCATAAAGGAAACCTTGGATATATGTGCCTTTTACTTTACCTCTATTTCGTATCCTTTCTTCAATCTTGCTCTCCAACCTCTCTAACCCTTAGTTCTTTGTGCAGCCGTGGGGTTTTCTCCCAGTCCCACCTTTAGATCCTTGTTGAGTTGAATATAGAATTTAGGTTAAAGGCCAAGCACTGGTACCTGTTAGGTAATTCAGCGCTGAAATGGAAGTTGACAGTAGAAGGTTTGAAAAGGTGTAACAGGAGATAAACCTCAAAGGAGTTGCACTATGAATCAAGGGTTAGGAGAGGGGGCCTTGTACTTCGGGAGATAACGCTTAGTTTATTTACGTAACTGCATTTTGAAAAAGGTGAACATTGAAGCCTTTGATGCGAAGCCCCATGCAGAAAACCACCTTTATAGTTCATTGAATACATATGAATGGAAATACAACGGCCGTACAATGAATGTTTAACTTCTCGATTTCCATATGCATACGGTTTCTACTGAAATTCATTAAAACTCCAAGTCAAACATCAGTATAAAGGCTCAAAACCACACAGTTAGGAGTCGAGATTTAAACAGGAAAGGAGAAACTGTACCTTATACATGTACTGAAATTTTCCAATAATTATAAATATATACAGCAATAGATGACCTGGGCGTCTATTTTTTAAAAGTGTTTGGGTTGTGAAAAGCGGTTAATTACCTTAAATATGGAATGAACATACCTCTTCTCAAAACATTGTGAACTTGAAAGCGCAAAGCAAATATGGACAATGAATGTTAGCTTACACCAACAACCGTATTCTATTCCAGATTATGAACAAAATAAGAATAATAATAGAGGGACTGAATTCCCATAGCACATCACAAGAAAGTAAATCCGATGAATAAAAGAAGACGAGATTCGCTTAAGAAACGACGAAAAAATATGAAATTTGCTACATAGTTTCTGGCCATAGGGAAAACTAAGCAACCAATTAAATCCTCTTTTCTTTAAAGTAAGCAGATTCTAAGCAAGTATCGTACAATGTACAGAGTTTACAGGAAAATATGCCTCAAGGAAAATGATTGCCGCCCCTAGAATCTCGAGTAAACCCGACTGCCACCAGCCTTTCAAGCAGATTAACCATGTACTAACACCAGCAACAGGCAGCCCTAGGGACACATTCCTCGGCATACAAGTCTGCAGGTGGAATGAAAAAAAAAAACACAGGAGGAAAAAATATCGATTCTGACGCCGGGTTCAGTGACAGAGAAAAAGAAGGTTCTCTAGATTTTTCATTTATGATGCCCAGTGTTGCTCTGTGCTGTACAATGGAACTGCAGGCACAGGAAAGAGATCTGCTTTTCTTTACTAATCTTACA
>NC_061103.1:23461454-23538954 GCF_015104395.2 Macrobrachium nipponense
ACCGGAGGTCCCTTCAATATATTTCCCCGACCTGGAGAGAAGCAGCAGCGATTGGAAGACAGACAACCGAAGGTTCCATTAATCTAACGTCCCACCTGGCTCTGGTCAAAATGCAGCAGTAGGCAAATAGAAAGTCATTCGCAGGAAAATTGATTTCTAAAAAACAAACGTCAGAGGTTCTGAGCCTTTGCTTGATAATAATATGCGAGTAATCCTACGGGACTACTGGTCTCGTCGAAAAGTCTCTCTGATTATTTTGCTACGGTGTTTCCTGTACTAGACTATAGATTGATTGATTGATTTATACATTTTAGGCATAATCAAGCACTGGGGCAACTAAGGCCATTCAGCTCTGAAACGGAAATTGACAGTGAAAAGGATTGAAAGGTGTAACGGGAGGAAAGCCTCGCAGTTGCACCATGAATCAATTTTTAGGAAAAGGTGGAAAATAAGATACAAGAAAGATAATATGAAAGGAGGTACAGTAAAAGGAATGAAATTAACGGCAGCTAGGGGCCGAAGGGACTCTGCAAAGAATCTTAAGTAATGCCTACATTGCACCGGATGAGGTGCATTGACGGCACTATACTTGAAAAATAAACTATTGAAAATTTGCAGGGCGATAAAACATGAAAATAAAGGTACGTGAGAATACAAGTGACGCCCCACCCCCTTCTTCCCAACACACATAAACACACATACACACACACACACACACAAAACACTACTAGACACAAGCCCTCACCTCCTAAGAATGACGAAAATATTGCCAAATCCAATAGTAGTTACAAGGAGTTACAAGGATTAGGATGTCTCAGAGACTTATTTGTCTTTGATTTGAAAGTTAAGGGGACATACCTAGATTGTACTCGACTCAAACGTGTACACACACGCACACAAAGAGAGAGAGAGAGAGAGAGAGAGAGAGAGACTCTTGAAATAAATAGGAATTATACCTCACCCCCATGAGACCAACAACACCCCCGTAGACCCCCACCCCCCTTAAACGCAACATCGATATCCGATTCCCCTAACAAGAAAAACGCGTTTCAAAGGCTTCTTTGAGAAGTGCATGAGCGAATTCCTCAACATTAACCGTAAAGAAAACTTCCATTCTCTTTCATCTAAGATGTGAAGATCTAAAAATAACGGGACAATGATACTTGGGGAAATCTGAAGTGGCGACAACATTAGATTCTCTGAGAGAGAGAGAGAGAGAAAGCTTTAGGTTATTGTGAACCTCGAGGTAAAAGGAAACGTTAAAGAGGAGAGAAAAAATATAAAAGATAAGAGAAGAGAACAGTAAATAGTCAGGTAATGAAATGTGCTATTCCCATCAGTAACTAAGGAAGGAAGGGCTATTTATTGAGTGAGAGAGAGAGAGAGAGAGAGAGAGAGAGAGAGAGAGAGAGAGAGAGACCTAATCGAATAACGGGCAGTGTAAGTCATTCTTCTTATCCACTAGTTTCATTCTCCTATGAATAAAATACTCCAAACAGGAGAGATATTATTATTATTATCATTATTTAAAAATGAAACCCACAAAATCACTTTGTAACTTGTTTACTTCTAAGTATTTACATTTAGTTTTACTCCACACTCGAGTACTTTCAGGCCCTTCTGTGGCCCATTCTCAAGAGATGTTTGGGATGTTAGCCTGGGTCAAGGCCCAGCAGTCTTCTGACCCAGGCTAACATCCCAAACATCTCTTGAGAATGGGCCACAGAAGGGCCTGAAAGTACTCGAGTGTGGAGTAAAACTAAATGTAAATACTTAGAAGTAAACAAGTTACAAAGTGATTTTGTGGGTTTCTTTTTCAATCTTCAGAAGAAAACTGAAAGAAGTTTTTGTTTGGTTCATTATTATTATTATTATTATTATTATTATTATTATTATTATTATTATTATTTATTATTATTTATTATTATTATCTAATTTAAATAAACACATCCTGGAGATACATTAATGATTTAATTCATTCTGTCGTAGTCGATTAGTGAACCATCCCTATACGATTAATATATATATATATAATATATATATATATATATATATATATATATTATATATATATATATATATATATTATATATAGTAAATAATAAAAACCCAACCCGTACGAAAACGCGCAAATGCGCAAACAGGAAAAAAGAAGGTTTGTAAACATAATATTCTTGACCATAACGCAATTAATAAGCCTGCCATTACGTTATAAAGTCCTTCCCGTTGTCAAAGGCCCCCTAGGCGTGCAAAGCCTCAAACGACCATTATGAAAAGCCACTTACTTTATGGACAACACAGAGAGAGAGAGGATAACAAAGTGGTCGCAACACTTTCTAAAGTTAACAAATGTTAATGCGCTCGGGTATGGCACCTGTTGAAGAAGTGAATCATATGATAAAAGGATGAAGAGCTTCCCCCCAATCTGTTGGTTCAATGGCCGGTTCTTTCAGTTGACGCGAAGTTTCGGATTTCTTGGTTCGATTCCGTTTTCCCCTTTTCCTGAAATCGTCCCTTAATAGAGATTTATTTTTCATTTGTTTCTGCATTGGGCGTGATTTTACTTCTTAGCAAGCGATTTTTTGCCTTAACTTGTATTAAACCTACAACTGGTAACCTCAAGACCCATATATATATATATATATATATATATATATTATATATATATATATATATTATCCACACATATTAGTACATAAGTGTTGATATATATATATATATATATATATATATATATATATATATATAATATATATAATGTATGTGTGTAAGGGTCTTTATCATTTCTATGTATTGTCATCTTCACAAAAAGACGTAAGCTTTAAGCAGCAAGACATACCTAATCGTATTTCCTGTAATCTCAGCGCCTCATATATACTTATATATAAGTATCTAGTATATAAACAAAAATATATTCATACACACACAGCTCACACATGCACACATATATATCATATATATATATATATTATATATATATATATATATATAATATTAAACACATATATATATATATATATATAATATATATATATATATATCTATACACACTATATACTATATAGTATATCTCCTGTCGTTCCGTCAAATACCCAGTGGAATGTCGAAAATGTTTCTGCAATGCAAATGGCAATTATTTTTTTTAGCATTAGAGCACTGTACATTTAAAATTGTAAATAAATTTCCATGTTTCAAAATTATACGTATATTTTGCGGAACCAGAAGCGATGTGAAATTATATATTTCTTTGGTCCGGTCTGACATTTGTCCAATTGTTATAACAGTTTATAAAAGTGTGCTTACTTTCCAAACAAAATTAATTACATTACACAATAATGAATTCATCTATGTCAGCATCGTTAGCATCAAGATCCACAATTATTTATCAAATTATTTATGGTGTTTAATTGTTTGTTTGTTTGTATGGTGTTTTTACGTTGCATGGAACTAGCGGTATTCAGCAACGGGACCAACCGCTTTACATGACTTTTAATCACGTCGAGAGTGAACTTCTACCACCAGAAATATATATCTCTCACCCCTCAGTGGAATGTCCGAGAATCGGACTCGCGGCCACCGAGGTGGCACGCCATTATGGTTTTTTATTTGCTTGTCGTTATTGACTGAGATGTATATAATCTTTATGACTATCTAATTTCATTTCTGTCAGTTTATTATATTATTTTTATGTTTCTTATTTACTCTCTTTTTCCGCCTTTTCATTTCATTCCCACATAATAATAAATATATATAATAATATTTGATCCAACACTACGCATTCTACGCTTGAAAACTAATATATTACATGTTTATGAGCAGAGCAAAATGGAAAAGTAAAACTAACTCGTTTAACATCTATCTTTCCACATTCTCTCAACGGAGCAGCTTACAACATTCACTGAAAATGTCTGTTGTGCATACATCGAATTCAACTTTCAAGCTGACTTTCTTCACGGATACTTACTGGGATAAGAAATATTATTATTATTATTATTATTATTATTATTACCCACAGGAGATCCGCGTTGTATACAAAGGTTTTCCAGCATACCGAAAAGTTATTCCAGACGACTGAATACATTGCTAAAATCAATCGTGTAAATGAAATTCTTCTATTGTGGAACATTTATGTATATTAAGAAGACACGTCAACGCAATATTCCACTCAACCAACACACTCGACATGAATTATAAACTAAAGTTAACGTCTGCGAAGTCTGGGATCCATTTGAAATTATGACTGTTGATGGGAAAATGAGCAATTCTAGTTTATACACACACATATATATAATATTATATTATTATATATATATATATATCTCTAATATAATATTAATATATATATAATAATATCATATATATATTCCCGAACACACACACACACAGGACATATATATATAAAAATAAAAATATATATAATATATATCATATAAGTCATATCACATTTCCGTGATTCATATACATATATCGGTGGCGTAGTAGGTAAAAGCTTCACTTGACGTTCCTGGGTTTGAAGGATCCATAGGTTCGCGCCCTGGTCCAGGCAAATCTATTATCGAGAAAAAATTCCCCTTCGGTTAAGCATATATGAAAATATATTCATTCCGAGGTAGAGCGAATTAGATATTAAGGACATTGTAGCTCGATATATATATATATATATATATATATATATATATATATATATATATATATATATATATATATATATTCATAAATGCAAAGGCCGTTGAGGTGGATAGTATCTCCAGGAAAAACAGCGTGAATAAAAAAAATTGCTCAAATAAACCAACATACCAGTTGTTGTAAAAAAAAAAAATTGTTTAGCATTTCTTCTGTCTCAGCGATACAGAATGAATATACAGAATGAATATACTTTACATCTGCAGCTAAGGTTCCAGAGCCCGTGGCAGGTGATGAATAAGTAATGCACTGTAATGAGCATTGCAGTCAAGCTTCTGCTGGTTTTTCTTTTGATCCGGTCAAGGTCTAGCATTATTTGGGTCCATAAGGTACGGTATATCTTATATGATTTCTAGTTTCATACTGGCTATGTTGTATCGATATCATTATATAATTATTATCAGTAACTATGTTGTTTTATTATATATATATATATATATATATATATATATATATATATATATATATATATTAAAGAAGAAAGTAAATGTGTCGGTGAATTGTAATACGTCAGCGTTCTTGGCTTGGAGACAAGAGAGAGCCTAGCGACAAGCCTTCTTCAAAGCTTGATGAAATGAAAGAATTGATGATTATGCATTGTGAGGCCAGTTGCTATGTGATTTTAAGGTGTGTCCGATATGTACATGTGTTTGTGCGTGTAATGATGGGTCCAACCGCCCGACACTTGAGAGAAACAACACACTCTCCTAAGACAAGCGATAAGGACAGTTCGGAGGACACGAGGTCTAGAAAAACCCATCGAAAGGTAGAGCACGTTTAAAAGGACTTAGGAACAGTTGCCTTTGAAAAGAGAGAAGTGTAATGTGTATACATTTATTTAACATTAATTATGTGTTGGGGAATATAATGGATATGTCTCTTTGTTTCAGATGGGCCCATGGCATTATACTAGAGAATGGGATTCTCTAAAAGACTTGACTATTGAAATGTAATAATTAATAATTTGGGAGTTTGGGGGCGATTACTTAGTCTAATTCAGGAGAATAGAATGACAATTTACAGTTTTTTGTGGGTCAGACTTAGTTCTTAATGTGACCTCTTTTAGTCACTTTGTTTCATATCATGTTCAGCTAGTTTGAGAAATAAAAAGCATATTTTTGTATATACGAGAATTCATTAGCCTAGCTTGGTATCGTTTGCAGAGAGACAGTCAGCAACTAAAGGTAAGAGAGTTGTCACTTCTTTTAGTTTTGATTAACTAGTACCGAATGATTAATTTGCTCGGTTTTATATATATGTATATATATATATATATATATATATATATATATATATATATACTATATATGTATATATAGTCCATCACCGTCATCCTATTAGACTGGGTGGTTTTTATAAGGTGGGGTTCCGGGTTGCATCCTGCCCCCTTAAGAGTCAATCACTTACCATGTGCGCTGTTTCTAGTAGCACACTTTTCTGCATGAGTCCTGGAGCTACTTCAGCATCTAGTGTTTCCAGGTTTCTTTTCAGGGATCTTGGGATCGTGCCTAGTGTTCCTAGGATTATTGGTACAATGTCTACTGGCATACCCCATATTCCTCTTATTTCTATTTTCAGGTCTTGACACTTATCAATAATAATATTTATTGTCATTATTATTGTAACTGCATCCGTTAGCCAAGTTTCCGAATCTTTTCTTTCTGGTTTAGCAAAAAGATCAAGCTGCTAGCGTAAATTTCCTACATAAGCTCTAATGTACTATGATTATAGAATTTATTTGAAATTACTGTATCTTCATATATAAACTAGTATGGACCCTTACAATTTCGCAATAGTTCAGCAAATTCATAAATTCATATGTAAACACATCTCATCCAAAAATTCAAAACGAATCATAAAGTCGATTGTGAAAGAAATCAACTCTATCATTTAATCAGTTATATTAATAATAAAAACCTATAAAATAAGATGAGTGTATTCATATTTCAACCACTGTCGTTAAATTTATGCAGCAATGCGGGAACTGTAGGTAATCTAGCAATGATTGATAATAACGGCATCTTTAGCCACAATATGAAAATAATGAGAACTAATTATGTTGATGCTATCAACATTAATCCCAAAACCAAGCATTAAATGTTATTAAATTCCCCGGCTTTATGAAATGATTCAGTCTTGTTATTAAAGAAGTATGCGTTTATATATTAAAACTTTCTTTATGGTGTTTTTACAGAAAGGGATTACTTTAATGTATCAGCTGATTTTTTATGTATACTCCTGAGTAATCATAACACCTGGTAAAACTTATATCGACGACGCTATTCGTGGTCATCATGAATCGTGCTAGCGTGAGAAAAAGAACCTGAACATCTGCATACCTGCAGTTACAGTGATAAACACCTGTCAATACCATTCATTCATTCATTAAAAGAAAATACTTAGGACATCTGTCGTGCATAAAGACATCCTCACTCCAAATCATAAAACATCTATGACATTAGTTTTGCAACGTAAAAGGAGCTAATATAAAATGGTGGTGCAATTTACAAATTACAGATTTTCCCCAAAACAACATGAAGGAAACGTCCCACAAAACAATCGCATATTTGAGTCGTAAATACATATTCACAGAAATTTAAGCGTTGCAACACGATTCTCGCTCAGGAATTTCATGGCAATTATGAACAATGAACACTTCACTTCAGTCAACCGTACTGAATATTACTTAATTTCCATTTTAAACGTTAAACACTAACGTCCCTTTAGACTTAAGTGGTGCATTAGAACAAGGAAGTCTTCCATAATTTTTAACATTTCTAAGTAGTCTACTGCTTCCGTTTGTCTGTATTATTTATATATATATATATATATATATATATATATATATATTATATACTATACATTTACATATATATATATATATATATATATATATAATACAGACAAATGGAAGCAGTAGACTACTTAGAAATGCTAAAATTATGTCTGTATTATATATATATATATATATATCTATATATATATATATATATATATATATATATATTACACATATATACAGACAAATGGAAGCAGTAGACTACTTAGAAATGCTAAAAATTAATGTCTGTATCATATATATATATATATATATATATATATATATATATATATATATATATATATATTATGTGTATATCTAATATAATATAAATGCAAGATTTTGCAAAAAATATCTCGAAAGGTACCATTACAAGTTCTGTCTGGCAGTGTTGGATAAATCGCTTGGCTAACAACAACAACAAAAAAAAACAAAACAAAAAAAATGCGTTTGTATGAGAACTTGAGTTACTAATCATGAGTTTGCTCAGAGTTCAAGGCAGCAGAAGGTAATAACTGAGCAAGCTAGCCTGTATGACAACCAAACCTCTTATATATAGCTTGCAGGGACATTAGTTAAGTTTATTAGATCGTGAGAATCTACCAAGGATTTGACCGGGAATGAATCGGAGATTCAACTGAACGTTTGATAGTAATTAGGTTTAACATTTCTTCTGCTTCCAGATTGGAGCTACAGATGCATATTTGAAATAACTACACGGTTAATTTTCAAAACCGATCGCCAAATAAGTGCTCAGTTACAATTATTAAGAACTCTTAAATGAAATAACAAATATTTACTTCAATAAAGTTGCATTCCATGTAGGAAATAAGGAACACGTTAAGGCAATGAGAGATAACCCCCAGGTTCTCAAAATCTTGATTAATGAAAAAATTATGGACTGGATATTCCTTTTCAAACAGGAAATCGCGAAATCAAAGGTAGCGAGTTTGAGCTTGAGAGTATTGACAAATTTACTTATCATTTTCGCGATTGTATGATGAGCACCTACTTTCCACCCTCTCAATCAATCGCTGTATGCAATCTCTCTCCCTCCATCTCTCTTTGCCTGTGTGTGTGTGTGTGTGTGTGTGTGTGTCCAGCCCCGATTACCCAAACATTAAGATGATATTTCTGGAGTTGTGTCAACTTTACGACAATCTTCAAATAACATTATAAAGGAAAGGGCCTAGGGCCAAACGTACCCAGCCTTTATGCAACAAAAACCAATAGAATGCCTCGTTAAAAGAGTCTGACACAGAGTAAAAATCTCTACCTTCTTACTCCTCTCTCTTTTCTTCATCACCTGTCTATCAAAACCTTCTTCGTCTGCTAAGACCATTCTCTCTAAATGTTTTCTCACTTGATCACGCCATCTATAATCCTTCGGCTCCCTCTCCATCTTCTAACTTAACAGGTTCCATCTACGCCTCCTTTAAATCATCCCTTCTCACTCATCCTTATCACATCAATGTAAATGTGTAAATGGGTATCCTACACACAAAGTGCCCTTAACCCAGAATTTTCTTAAGTACCATCTCTTGCGTGTTCCTTAAAAATTAATCTACAGAAATATTGTTATCGTCTCATCCTAACCTGTTCTCCCA
Organism: Macrobrachium nipponense; assembly: GCF_015104395.2. Lineage (NCBI taxonomy): Eukaryota > Metazoa > Arthropoda > Malacostraca > Decapoda > Palaemonidae > Macrobrachium > Macrobrachium nipponense. The sequence continues at coordinate 23,470,566 of NC_061103.1, forward strand.
GCATGGCCGGGCCATCTCACTACAAGGAACCATATTTTCACCCGACATCTCAGAAATCCCCTACATTTATATTTTTTTATATGCATTACTATTTTGATCAAGTTTCTGGTTAATTTTTCCCCCCTCATACACATTCGGTGTCATCACCACCCCGCTTCCATGACGATAACTTAACTGGTCTTAACAATGCCGTCAAAATTCTTGTCTCTTGAATTCCACGCTCTCCCTATTTCCTCTCCCTACCATAACTTTTAGCTGAAGTTCTCTGTAATTACATTAATTTACTGGCCCACAGTTTTCTATCCTTTAAACTGCCATCTTTCCATCAACCAGCTTCCCATTTTCGGCGTAACAGGATAACTGTCTCCTCTTTCAAACGCCTCACAAAAGTGAGAGAGAGAGAGAGAGAGAGAGAGAGAGAGAGAGAGAGAGAGAGAGAGAGAGAGAGAGAGAGAGAGAGCAAATTTATTGAAATACAAGAACAACTCTTTGTATGAGCCGCTTATTAACATGTATTTCTTCTGTAATTATTCTTATCTAAGTATTTAATTTTTCTACACTTTCACTAAATTACATCGTATCATTATCTTGATTTCAGAGTTCATTACTGATGTTCGGTCATCAGTTTACGGTACTTTCATTCTTGCTCAACCTGATAGCTAACATAAGCATTGCACGTAAAGGAGATATTTTATTTTGTATAGCGCAATTCTTTGCGTATCTATTTTTTTGTAATTCAGAATAAAAACACATCTTTCAATACCTATTACCTTACTGTAATGCTTCCTTCGCCTAACATCTGAGGGCGGACAGGAAAAGTGCGAACGGACAGAGACAGCAAAGCCATCTATCTCAATAGTTTTCTTTTACAGAAAACTAAAAACGTTACATTATTTGCAAAATTCCATTCCAGCCGCCGGCAATCCCATTCCCATTAACGGCCCCAAATTACGTCTCCGCAGGAATATGTCACAAGAGAATATCTTTGACCTTCGTTTTGTCTTACAATCCCACTTTTTTCTTCCTATTTTGGGCTTCTTCCATTCAGGAAACCGAGCCCCCTACAGCCTGGGCCATGTCGGGGGAACAAGTGTTTTTAAGATTCCGGAATTTGATTTGGTCGTATTTTCCTTCCCCCTCTCGCTATATGATTCCCGATTCCCGGCCTCGCTATATGATTCCCGATTCCAGGCACCAGTTACACGTGGCACCACTGCAAGAGGGAGCCTTTTAAAGGCTTCGTCAACGAAATAACATTTGTCCTCAGATAAAATTAACGTTGTTTGGTTTTATGAAATACTTACTTGAGGAGGTAAACAACAGAGAGAGAGAGAGAGAGAGAGAGAGAGAGAGAGAGAGAGAGAGAGAGAGAGAGAATGCAAAAGTAATCAAGTGACTGAAAGGGAATAAACACATGTGCTTCTTTTATTTCAATCTTTCTTTTCTTTCTCATATATTTAAAGAATAGGTTAATACAAGCAACAGAGAGAGAGAGAGAGAGAGAGAGAGAGAGAGAGAGAGAGAGAGAGAGAGAGAGAGAAAGCTTAGAATAAGATAAATAGAACGCAAGACTGATCCGGCGACGGAAAGAGAATGAACGCATGTGTTCCTTTTATTTCTTTGTGTCTTTTTCCTTTTTACTTTTTATTTTTACGTGTATAGAGTTGACTAAAGCCTCACTGCCTGAAAGGGCTGCCAATTAAATTTCCCATGTCCACCATTTGCCACTCAAAAAAGGTACAAAGTGCCAGCGTCGGTTGGCTGAGGGGGAAAAATAGTAGGAAAGGGGCTTTCCTTTGGTGTTTGTTTTGATTGCCTTGGTAAGTGTTCAAAACTTGCTGTGGATCATACTTCTCCCGTGTGGAACTTGGGCACCTTTTTTTTTTTTTTTTTTTTTTTTTTTTTTTTTTTTTTAGTGTTTTTTTTTGAGTGGTGTTTTGTTTTCGTGCACGTAAGTCGTTGTGTGTGTTTATTTTTTTTTTCAATTTTTTAAATTATTTTTTTTTGTATGACATCCGTTGTGCTTGTTTGCATTCTGGAAAACTAAAATTTATTTCTGTGTGTTTATTTTCTTATTTACTTATTATTTTTATACGTCATCCGTTGTGCTTGCTTGCATTCTGGAAAACTGTAACATTTATTTCTGTTATCCGTTAGTTTTCGTCTAAATCTAATGACTGGCTACCTTAAATATCTATGACTTAATAAGAGTTAAAAAAAAATCTATAAGAATATTTGACTATTTATCAGTATATTCACATTATTTTACATAACATCAACTGCCGTTAGCAACCCATAGATATCTACTTCCATTTCATAATATTTAGCTCTCTCTCTCTCTCTCTCTCTCTCTCTCTCTCTCTCTCTCTCTCTCTCTCTCTCTCTCTCTCGATTTCCCTTTTTATATATCGAATGATGTCCTCGTTCGCCTACAACGACATTGACATACCTTTTGTTTGAACTCTCACTTGATGTACAGTAATGTACTACTTAAGATAAAAATAGGCCAATGCATTAAAAGATTTAGTAACAATACACATGCACGAAGCAAACATTTAAAAACATTTACATCTCTCTCTCTCTCTCTCTTCTATGTGTACGCACACATAAATATATATATATATATATATATATATATATATATATATATATGGCTATATATATATATAGATATATATATATATATATAATATGTATATATGTAGTACACACACACACACACACACACACACATACATATATATATATATATATATTATATATATATATATATTTATATATATATATATATTATATATATATATATATATGTGTGTGTATATATATATGTGTATATATATATATTATATATATATATATATATACGTATATATATACATAGATAACTAGATCGAATGTAAATTACCACCAGCATCGCCTTACCATGAAAAATACATAAACATAATATTAACAAACAACATAGACATTTAAAAGGCACACTGCCAAGCAACAGTAGTTTGACTTTGAAAAAAAGTATTTTTGCTCCCAATACTATGAGAAAAAAAATATGATAAAATATATGGCCATTACATGAGAAATGACAAGTCTGAATCTGAAGAGCCTAAATAGTTAAGAAAATCTTCAACCCTTTTCACGCCGGAAGCTTAAAAAACCTTTCAAGCATAGAAAAATTATTTCAACTTGAAACAATTTAATATTTTTTTTTTTCAAATGACGATGAGGAAAGACTGCACTTACCCAAATATCCCCAACAATTATAACCATTATACGAAAAATAGTTCCAACGTTGGCTCTGTTTCAAACTGAGAATAAAAATCACAAATCGTCAAAAAAGATTAAATAAACGTGCCTGAGGCGAAGACCCATATATATTCCTACGTTCATTTGGAATGAAAAGTTTTGAGATTGAACTGTATTACTTTTACTTACCTTTTCAGCAGAGTCGTCCCCACTGGTGGTCTTCTGGAAATAAACGAAACAGAATTGTGAAAAATATCGTGGTATTTACATAAATGACTGAATATTTACCTGTTTTATAGGCGCGCGCGCACACACACACACACTCTATATATATCTATATATATATATATATATATAAATATATATACACACACGTGTATTTGTGTCTGTAGACATTTACATAATTTCTCACCACATATACTGGTTTTCAACAAAGAATATAAGATTAAAAAATAATTACATAAAATAAAAACGTTGGTATTCAGCACATCTACCCTAAACATACAGAAAGGTAAACCTACATCCCTACATATGTGTACTATGTGTGCGCGCGTATAAGAGAGAGAGAGAGAGAGAGAGAGAGAGAGAGAGAGAGAGAGAGAGAGAGAGAGAGAGAGAGAGAGAGAGAGATTCTCGAAAATGAACGCCGGCAACAAACTTGAGAAAAAACATACGATAAATGAAACGCATAGCCACTCACTCCGGAGCGAGAGAGAGAGAGAGAGAGAGAGAGAGAGAGAGAGAGAGGACTAGCTGCCAATGGCATATAGTAAACCAAAAGGAAAAAGCAGATCGGCACCGAAATCCTTAATTATGCATCCGACATATCCGGGGAATCCCCGCCTGGCCGGAACACTTAATTGGAATATGCTCGACCAGGATTCCATTAATTACCAATTACCGGAATGACTGGATGGAAAAGTTCATTTTTCGTGCTCTAATAACAATGATTATCTAGCTCGCATAAGCCCCCCCCCCCACCCCCATCCTTTCCCTTTATGATGTGAGGGCGATTAGGCGACGGGATGGGAGGGTGGAGGGAGGGGGGGTTGGGGTGGTTGGCGGTGGGGGAGCTGGTTAGGAAGGACATATACAAAAAAAGAAAAAAAAAAAAAAAAAGAAAAAAAAAAATAGAAAATTCCATGGTAACCTACCTTTAGTCTTCAATAAAAAGTATAATATTTATCCGGATGCAGATATTGTGTTAAATCAAAAGATCTTGTCAACGAGAGAGAGAGAGAGAGAGAGAGAGAGAGAGAGAGAGGAAAGAGAGAGAGAGAGAACGAAGTCTGCTAAATTGCACGATTAAGCTATATTCCAATTGAACAATCGTACAAAAAGTCTGCTCATATGATTTTGGCCATTCAACGCAAACGAGAGAGAGAGAGAGAGAGAGAGAGAGAGAGAGAGAGAGAATGAAGTCTGCCAAATTGCATGATTAAGCTATATTCCAATTGAACAATCGTACAAAATTCTGCTCATATGATCTTGGCCATTCAACGCACACGAGAGAGAGAGAGAGAGAGAGAGAGAGAGAGAGAGAGAGAGAGAGAGAGAATGACAAGTCTGCCAACATGCGAGATCAAATTATATTCTAATTAAGTAATCACACAGGAGACTACCATAATATTTCCGAACTCAATGTGACACGCAAAATACACCAATATTGGTAACTGTAAATTAAATTTGCAATTAAAGAAATGTTCTTCGGTGCTACTTCCATATTTCCAAGGCACATGTCTTCTTGCTGATAAATGGTAATTTCTTTGACAAAGAAGAGTAACTTGAGTTACGAGTTCTTATTATTTTACTATGAATACATTGGATGTTCACAGACATTTTCAGTAAGTTATGTATACTTAATTAATCACTGACCTTGTGTACTGATGTTGATCGTGATAATAAATAAAAAAAATAGGTAAATAAATATACACTTTTAAAGGCATAAGACAGAGAGAGAGAGAGAGAGAGAGAGAGAGAGGAGAGAGAGAGAGAGAGAGAGAGAGAGACACACACACACACACACACACAAAACGTCAGTACTTGAGTGAAGTTGGTATCCTCACGTCATTCTGGCGATTACAGAATAATTCCAGAATTTTCTTAAACCTTCTAAATTAATATATATATTAATCGAATTAAACTTCTACTTTCCAATACAATTAATTATCTTCTAACAAATGCGTATATGTTCTTTCAGATACATATGTTATATTTTGCCACTCCCTTGCCTGGATTCATACATGCATGTATATAAAATGTATGTTTAATTATGCCTACTCAAAATCGATTTTTCCTGGTAACTGATAACTATCTCTAGGCAAACTTTCGATTAAGTAAAAATTGAAATTACAGTTACTGTGTCCCATCCTATGACCAACAAACACAGACGCTTATGGGTGGGAGCTTCAGTGTATATTTCAATATAAAAATCGCCCTCTCGCAGGAGGCACTAGCCCACCTGGCACCGTTATTGTATCTTGTCAGGCAATCAATCACAACCGGCAAACTGTCGACAGCTCCGCTGTGCTGACGACGGCTCTCCCCCGAGCGAACATCTCTATTTTTTTCGCATTCAAATTTTTCCCCGGCTAAGACTTCCGTGAAAGAGAGAGCTTACCGCCCATGGGTAGGCATATGACCTGAATGCGAAGATCAACTGCCGTCCATTGATTTTTGACGATTTTCGCGTTTTCGTCGCCAGCTTCATGATAGATACAGGAGGGTGTGTCTATGCTACACTAAAACATGTCGGCAACTTGTCACAAAGATGCCACAAAACTTTGGAAACAAGATAACGACACTATGCGAGATCTAATTTTAAGCAGATGCTAGATAGTCGTATGAAGCAATAGTTACAATTACTACAGTAGATTTTGATGTATAGGCCAGTCCCTTACGACGCTCCTGATTGGCTGCTGATAAACTAATCACTGGGCTGGAAACTCTCAGTCTCTCGAGAGAGTTCACATAGGCAGGGATGCATGTTCACCTCTCCTGAGGGATGCGTCGGAAACTCTCAGTCTCTCTCGAGAGTTCACATAGGCAGGGATGCATGTTCCACCTCTCCTGAGGGATGCACCGGAAACTCTCAGTCTCTCTCGAGAGTTTGCATAGGCAGGATACATGTTCCACCTCTCCTGAGGGATAATTTTGAAAGGTGCATCCCTCAGGAGAGGTGGAACATGCATCCTGCCTATGTGAACTCTCGAGAGAGACTGAGAGTTTCCAGGCTTGCGACTGGGTTATCAACAGCCAATCAGGAGCGTCGTAAGGGGCTGGCCAAGACATTAGATACACGGTTGATGTGAATCTACTATAACAGTCCTTAACCTGCATTCAACCCATTTGTGATGTGTATGCAATAAGTCGCCAACTTGTATTGATGACATGTTTCAACGCAGTATAGAAGCATCCTCGGACAGCTAAATCAAATCTGCAAAATGTATAAGGGTCTTATAGGACATCCTTTAAATTTATCAGTATACCCACTGAATACATTTCGTAATACTAAGTCTTCTCATATAACACTGCCATTATATTTATCAAATAAGTATGAAACGAAAGGAACACAAATCGAATGACCAACCGTGTGCGAATATAAGAATTTTTAGGATATGAACTTGGAGTAAATAATGATAAAGGAGAAAATGAAATGTTCAAAACAAAGCTATACACCCGTTATTCCATGAACTTCCGGAAAACAGCTTTGAATAATCCTCGATCATAGTAGTTTTATAAACTATTATGACAAACTTGGAAATGTATGTCGATTCTAATTTTAAAAGGTATACTACAAGATTTAAGCTCTACACACACGTTCACACACATATACGTACATATAGTACATACACTACATATATTAGCAGGGTCCACAAATCACTTAAAAAAGGCCATAGTTATTAACATGAAACGTTTCGTTTCATGTTAATAAACATGGCCCTTTTGATGTCTTTTGTGAGCCCTGATGTATGCCTTTATATAACTTCGCCTGGAATCCGTGAATATATATATATATATATATATATATATATATATATATATATATATATTATATATATATAATATAATATATATATATATATATATATATATATATATATATATATATATATATATAAATGGAAATAAATCTTTTGTCAAAACCGGATACGTCTCAAGTATAAAGGCCCATTAAAACACTCTGGATCAAAGCTATCGGCGGACTGACTTCCACCCTTTCCAAGTAGTGAATGACAGAAGAAGTTACATCGGCGAAATATATAGTGGGAGATATGCCCTTAGGTGATGTCTAGGGTCACAGCTAAGCCGACGTTGGTTCTGTAAATTGTCTTAATCCGCTTCATCGTTGCCTTAAGGAAGATACGGTTTATATGGTCAGTGTCACAGGCTCCATTGGATGCTTTCAAAAGCATGCATACTTAAAAGGAAATTTATATGTGTAAAGAAAATTAAAACTGTTATGATCTCACATGAGTGAAGAAAAAAAGAAAATAAAAAAGAACAAAAACACGCACGCAAAATATGCGCAGAAGCCAGCAGGGATAAAGCCTGATTTCTGTTAGAGCACAAAAGTCGCATTACAAGTGTCACGCCATTCCCAGCGAATCGAGAACAATCGGGGTAATCTCAAGGGACGTGAAAGAGGACAAGAAAACAAAGCTCAAGACTGAAAAGGAAGCCTTTTCATCAGTGAAGATGAAAGCAGATATATGAAATTAGCGTTAATTAATTTTCTTCTAAATACAGGAAAAATGCCTTTACTGGCGCGGGAACAAATGTAACATGAAATTAATCATTGTCGCAGGTAAATACACACACACGAGAGAGAGAGAGAGTGAGCGAGAGAGAGAGGAGAGAGAGAGAGAGAGAGAGAGAGAGCTCAAAATGCTAAAATGCGATCATGATAATCTGAAGGATGATAAAACCAATATTTTTGCTGTTCGAAATCATCATCAATCAGCACTTTCTACAAATATAACAATTGAAGTAGTTTCTAGTTTCATAACTTTTGACTCATCAGAAGGATTATTTCTTCCTGTTACGGACTAAAAAAAATCTAGGAACTCTCTCCTTGATCAAGTTTTGAGAATATGAGACCTACCATCTTTTAAGATGTTAAGCCTATCGCTAACGGGGTTGAGCTGGATTCTACAACCTTCTCTTTCACACACACACACAATATATATATAATATTAATTAATATATATATATATATATTATATATATATTAATATTATATATTATTATATATACATATATATAAATATTATTATATATATATATATATATATATATTCCTTTTTCTCAGCATTAATATTAGAGGACTTTACAATATTATTGAAAGGTAAGAATTCCTTCCTGATTATCCTCATGAAAAGTAATTTTAACAGAAGAAAAAGTTCTGACAAATGTATTGATTTATATGCGTTGCAGTTCTGAGTATATAACATATTGAAGACTAGACTCTCAGGGTGACCAGAAATAGAGGTAATAAAATGAGAGAATGAAGTAAGTTTATAAAGATGAAAAATTGAATTTATAAAAGTTTTTCTTCAAAAACAAAACTTTCACCAGGACTAAATTAACTCAGATACAATAATAGATTTGGTTCAGTTCTGGAATCAGGGGCATACAGGCCTTTTTATGAATAGGGCTTTCAAGTTAGGTAAAAGATAGCCTTACGTAATGCTCTCTTTTGTTTATCGAGATGATCAGACATAAATTGAGACTTTGCAGTAAAACTGCAAAATACCCTAATACTAATGCTGAGAAAAGGGAATAAAACGAAATAATCAAGAATGGCATAATGAATCAAAAGAATATTGCAATATAAATAAAAAAATTGAATTAACATTATAAATGAAAATGTAAAAACGATTACAATTAAAGCATAAATAAAGAAAAGAGAAATAAATGGAATATTTACTTAAAAAACGCCACAGGTCTTATAATTTAACTTTCTAAAACACAAACGATAAACTATTTCAATTGTTTACCTGGACAACAATATTCAAATGGCTCTTTTATTCCAGGATTTCATACATTTGAGCTTCACACAATTAATATTCTATAATTAATGCGATTAGCCCTTTAGTTTTCCATGATGAGAAATGCAATTGTACACTGCTAATACGCTATCTCCACAATATTTCTTGAATGTAACATATTTTCATTATATTTCGCTTCCATACTTCATGTTACCACTTGATATATCGAAATAACAACATAAGCTGTGCACTATCCAAGAACTTACATCTCACTTGCTTCTTGTTTATATTCTGATTTTTTATATTAAAGTTCCAAAAATTGCTGACGCAGTTTCTCCAATCACGAATGGTGTCTAAAATATGTAAATATTTCATTAAAGATTATGTGATTCATCCGAATGTAATAGTTAACAGAGTTATTCATAATTATTCTTAGACTTTTAGTAAGATATGATCTTGACAATAATGCACAGATTTATTTAAAACTTACAATGTTTATTGACGGAGTTTATGTCAAATGAGTGAAATGTTCCAATACATAAAATATACACCACGTGGACAAAACATACGAAAAAAATAAAGCTATACTTAATGAACCTATTTACCCAATGAACAAAGTACACAATTGAATAAAAGAACTGTGTCCAATGAACAACATACACACATTTTACAAAATGTACCTGAAGAACAGAATATACCAAATAGTTAAAAAGTACTCAAAGTGTACCCCATACTTCATCTATGAGGGGTAGGAAGAGGAGAAGGAGCTCAGAGCAGGAAGGGAAGTCCTACCCCTCCCTTTCGGTCCTTAGCTTCCTTTCCTCTCACTCTCTCTCTATCTTTTCCTTTCTCTGTCTCTTTCTCTCTCTCTCCTTCTCTCTAAGAGGGGTAGGAAGAGGAGAAGGGGCTCAGAGCAGGAAGGGAGGTCCCACCCCTCCCTTTCAGTCCTTAGCTTCCTTTTCTCTCTCTCTCTCTCTCTCTCTCTCTCTCTCTCTACCATCTATCTATCTATCTTTCCTTTCTCTTTCTCTCTCTCTCCTTCTCTCTATGAGCGGTAGGAAGAGGAGCTCAGGGCAGGAAGGGAGGTCCCCCCCCTCCCTTTCGGTCCTTAGCTTCCTTTCCTCTCTCTCTCTCTCTCTCTCTCTCTCTCTCTCTCTCTCTCTCTCTCTCTCTCTCGCAGTCTCATTCTCTCTCTCTCCTTCTCTCTATGAGGGGTAGGAAGAGGAGAAGAAGCTCAGGACAAGAAGGGAGGTCCCACCCCTCCTTTTCAGTCCTTAGCTTCCTTTCCTCTTTCTCTCTCTATATATTTCCCTTTCTCTGTCTCTTTCTCTCTCTCTCTCTCCCTCACTCTATGAGGGGTAGGAAGAAAAGAAGGAGCTCAGGGCGGGAAGGGAGGTCCCACCCCTCCCTTTCAGTCCTTAGCTTCCTATCCTCTATCTCTCTCTATATCTTTCCCTTTCCCTGTCTCTTTCTCTACCTCTCCTTTCTATAAGGAATAGGAAGAGGAACAGAAGCTCTGGGCAGGAAGGGAGGTCCTACCCTTCCCTTTCGGTCCTTATCTTCCTTACGTCTCTCTCTCTCTATATCTTTCCCTTTCTCTGTCTCATTCTCTCTCTCTCCTTCTGTCTATGAGGGGTAGGAAGGGAAGGAGCTCAGGGCAGGAAGGGAGGTCCCACCCATTCCTTTCGGTCCTTAGCTTCCTTTCCTCTCTCTCTATCTCGCGTTTAGCATACGACTAGAAAACGAAATATATCTAGAAGTGTTCGTGATTTGTCGGTGATAAGATTAGTGTGAGAATAGTAGGATAAAGCGTCTACTAAGTTAGTTTATCGAGTGAATTATTGTAAATTCGATCAGGATGGTAGTAAGCTCCAACTGTGGCAAGAAATGGCGAAATCTTGCTTGCATTCCAGATATGCAATATAATGAGTTAGCAGGAAGGGAGCTGGCATTTCTCATCTATGAGATCACTAACAGCCCTAATAAAAAAGATACAAAAGTATTCATAGACATATTGGAAGGATATGATCCTTCAAACTGGAATAAATCAGCAGAAAATATCATGAAAATAATTGAAGGAGTTCCAAATAAAATTCAAGTGGTCAAGAGACTTATAAAGAAAATATACATCAATCAACATATTCCGACAAAGAAAATGGATAAGGTGAACATTGTGAATATACTAATTGATGCAATAGGAAAAAGAATGCCTAAAGCATGCAAACTGTGTAAGGTGTGGTATAGGATAGTAAATCCACAAAACCTGATAAGGAAATGTTATGCATGTAACATACCAACATACCCATGTATCCCCAATGCGCTGAAGTCCAGCAAAAGGCGAGTAAGGATACAAGAGTATTTTGCTCAACATGTCTCTCATGGATAGATAATGTTATTAAATCAACTTAATGTGCAAATAGAATGGATGAAGAAGATGAGGAAGAGGAAGAAGAGGAAAACGGAAGAGAAGAAAAGAAAACTGAAATGACAGAAAAAAATAAGGAAAACAAAGACCAGGACAAGAGTATGGATGCAGAGATACTCATAGATATTACATATGAGGCAATCAAGCAGCATACATACGAAGAAATAAATTACAACATGACTACACAATAAAATCCCGAAGAGGCTTTACCCAGATCTGCATACTGAAGGGAAAGAGCAAGAAAAAAATAGAAAAGAAAGACAAAGTCTGCACCCTTCTGAAAAGAGGGGATTGCAGATTCGATGAAAGATGTTACTACAAACATCCCAAGGTATGTCACAATTATGAGATCTATGGTAAATGTGCATACCTAGACGGCTACGAGGATGAATGCAGAGATCTACGTCCAAAAATATGCTAAAACCTAAAAGAAGGAAAAGGATGCAAGTTCAACAAAAAAATGTAAATATATGCAGCCTGTAGCCATGAATCAAAATCAACTAAACAATAAAATCCAAAATAAAAAAGAACCAAATAAAGAAAGGAACAAAGAACATGAGGTGAAGGAAAAAAAACAAGCCATCACCACACTATGGTATGTCAGCAACGAAAATGCAACCATCAGCTCCAAGATACAGTTCAAGAAACAAGAACTGTATATACGATGCAAGATGATGGTGCAGATACAGAGAAAATTGCAGATTCGTACACAAAATTAATAATTATGATGAAGGAAGATCAAATAACTGAAAAAGTTGGATTTTTAATGTCAGAATTTCTGGAAATGAAGAAAAGGACAACATACCAGAACAGGAAAGAGACATGGAAAAATCCATATTATTACCCATATTAAATGAAGGGGATAACACGCAAACCATCATAGTGATGAATGAACAGGGTTTAGTTACGAGTTCTTTGAAGAACTAACCCAAATTGAAAAGAAAATAGATATAATGAATATAAGTGAAACCTGGTATTCCCAAGAGACTGGTAATGATGATCAAATAAAGGGGTTCCAAACTTATAGATCAGATAGAAAAAATAGGAATCAAGGGGGAACCGCAATATATGGGTGAAAGACAAAAAAAGAAAAAGGGAAAATAAGGGGGGGGTCACAATGTTATGAAACATAGTAACTCAGATTGTGAACTAATAGAAGTAGAATTTGAATCTGAATAATTAATGAACATAGTAATATATATATAGACCCCCTAATACTAAAGAGTATGACACAATAATAGAAAAATTAGATGATATATGTAGAAATCACAAGGACTGGACTATTCTCCTATCCGGAGACTTTAACTTTCTTTTCGTAGATTGGAAAGAATGAATAGGATATTGTGGTTGTATTTATTTTTATAAAAGAGAGTAATAGTAGTGCAGAAGAGGCAATTCGAAAAGCTATTAGATATGCTACTAGAATACATTCAACAAATAAATCACTTGCAACAAGAAAGGAAAATACTTTAGACCTAGTATTTGTGAGCGAGGTGAATTATGTTAAAGAAATAATAGTTTATAATGCGAGTATTTCAGACCATAATGTCATAGAATTAACAGTCCATTCCAAATCAAGCGAAAACGGAGATAAGCAAGAAATGAAAAAGTGGGAAGGATATGGGAAATACAATTTCTACAGTAAAAATATAAAATGGTCAGAAATAAATGAAAAATTAAACAAAGATTGGGATACCATTTTCGTAAATGATGATATACAGGTAGATACAGATATATTATATACAATTTTAGAGAAAATAGTGGATAAATATATACTGAAGAAGAAAAGTAAACATCAGTCATGCATACCAAAAGACAGAAGGATCTTGTTCCAGAAAATCAGTGTGAGGTCTTGCAAAAAAAAGAAAAAAGAATTGCATGGAAAGTGATGGAACTAAAAAATAAGATAGAAAATGCAGAACAAAAGATTATACAATCAAAAGAAAATGAAAAACGGGACTTGGAAGAAAAAACCCTAGTAAAATTATCAGCAAAACCCTAGACTATTGTACTCATAAGCGAAAAAATGAATAAAAGAAGAATAGAAATGGGCCCTCTAAGAAATGAAGGGAGATTAACGAATGGAAAAAACGAAATATGCAACATATTGGCAGATAGGTATAAGAGAGAATTCACCCCTAGAATTGATAATGAAGATAATGATACAGAAATAAGGGATGAAAATAGTGAATATTTATCAGACATAGATATTAATGAAGCCGATATTGTGCAGGCTATTAATTAATGAAATTAAAAATAGAGCAGCAGCTGGCCCTGATGGTGTCCCTGCTATTTTGTTAAGGAAAGTAGTTCATTCTATCGCAAAGCCCCTTGCAATATTATTAAGGCAAAGTGTAGATATAGGCAAGATTTATGATGAGCACATTTTAGCATATATTATCCCTACTTTCGAAAGTGGATCAAGACTAAAGGCAAGTAATTACAGGCCTGTGAGTCTAACATCTCATATTATGAAAGTGTATGAAAGGGTAATGAAGAAAAATATTAGAAACATGTAATAAAAATAATAATTTGTTTAATATAGGACGAGATGGTTTTGTACCCGGAAAAAGTACACAAACCCAACTGTTAGTCCACCGTGAGAACATATATAAAAACATGAAAAACGGAAAAGAAACAGATGTGGTTTATCTAGACTTTGCAAAAGCTTTTGACAAGGTAGACCATAATATATCAGCGAAGAAAATTAGAACACATAATATAGTGGACAAAGTAGGAAGATGGATAAAAGAATTTTTACACAACAGAAAACAGATAGTTATTGCAAACGATGAGAAATTGGATGATGCTAAGGCAATATCCGGTGTGCCACAAGGTACGGTGCTAGCTGCATTGCTGTTTGTTTATTATGATTGCAGACATAGACAGTAATGTTAAGGACTCGGTAGTGAGTAGTTCACCGATGACACAAGAATATGCAGAGAAATTACTTGTGATGAAGATAGGAACGCGCTACAAAGAGACCTTAACAAAGTATATGAATGGGCAGAGGTAAATAGGATGGTATTTAACTCTGATAAATTTGAATCAATAAATTATGGAGATAGAGAAGGAAAGCTATAAGCATATAGGGGACCTAATAACGGGACAATAACTAATAAGGAAGCAGTTGATTAAAGACCCTTGGTGTGATGTTGAAAAGGAATATGTTATGCAATGATCAAATAGCAATTCTATTGGCAAAATGCAAAGCAAAAAGGGAAGTTGTTACGGCACTTCAAAACAAGAAAAGCTTAACACATGATTATGCTTTATAAAACGTTTGTTTGTAATCCACTTGAATATTACAATGACATGGTACCCACGGTACCAAAGGATATTTCACAAATAGGGAGGGAGTACAAAGTCCTTTACAGCTAAAGAATAGAAGAAGTTAAGGATCTTGACTACTGGGAAAGACTACAATTTTTAAAATTATATAGTCTAGAAAGAGAAGAGAGTGCTACATGATAATACGGCATGGAAACAGATGAATGGAATTTCCGAAAACATCATGGAGCTAAAAAATATCAGAAAGAGCAAGCAGAGTAGATTAATAGTGCCCAAAACTATACCAGGAAAACTAAGGAAAGCACATAGATCATTAATCCACTACGCACCAGCATCGACAATGCAGCGTCTATTCAATGCGTTGCCAGTTCATCTGAATATATCAGGAGTGAGCGTAGATGTGTTTAAGAATAAGCTCGACATATATTTAAGCTGCATCCCAGACCATCCAAGATTGGAAGATGCAAAATATCCGGAAGATGCATTAGCAATTCTCTGGTAGACATTAGAGGTGCCTCACACTGAGGGACCTGGGGCAACCCGACAGATGTAAGGTCTGTATGGTAAGGTCTCTCCTCTCTCCTCTCTCTCTCTCTCTCTCTCTCTCTCTCTCTTTCTTTCTCTCTCTTTCTCTCCTATGAGGGGTGGAGGAAAGAGGATGGAGGGGCTCCAGTGCGGAAGGGTGGAGGTCCAACCCATCCTTTTCAGTCCTTAGCTTCCTCCTCTCTCTCTCTCTCTCTCCCCTTCCTCCTTCTTTCTTCTTTCTACGCCAACTTCTTCGTGGGTTGACTTGGTATATTTTTGTATTTTGGGTACATTTTGTTCATTACTTACCTTTCCTTTGATTTCTTAGCATATTTTAAGTTTTTTAGTGCTATACTGAAGTGACAAGAACTAACTTGTGGTGGAAAGTCAAATAAGAAATCGATCATAAAGAAATTTTATTATTGTTTTTACTGAAGTTTTATAGTCATAAAGAAAAACATTTGTTGGGAGTGATGTATACGGTTCTCAAAACCTTTTTTTAACAAATGAGTCAAAATTCCTGCTCGCAGTTTCTCAGGATCAAAATAAATTACAAGAATGTATATAAAAAGCGAAGGAAGTATCCTAGGAGTTCTAAGGTTCCAGTCCTCATTGGTTGGAGTTAAGAGAGAGAGAGAGAGAGAGAGAGAGAGAGAGAGAGAGAGAGAGAGAGAGAGAGATAACACAATCTGAACTTGGGTAAGTTATTCAGAACAGCATTTCTCCTCGGACACCCCATCGATTCGATAACCTCATACCGAGGAGCATTATTCTTTTGTTACGTAACGTTCCACGTTACAAAGCAACAAACAAGGGGCACTCGTTTTCCTAGGAGTGCGGCACAATCAGTAAGGTTACGTCATTATTCCTTCTCAATTATCGTTTACAAAATAACAATAAATACACATTTTTTTTAACTGCCTGTCCATTATTGTATAGTACTGTTTTCATATATATACGTATATATGTGAGTGTATGTATGTATATACTATTCGAGCTACAATGTCCTTTAATATCTAATTCGCTCTACCTTGGAATTAATATATTTTCGTATATGGAAACCGATGGTGAATTTTTTAGTTGATTATAATGTCGTCCTCTCGTGGGTTCTAACCAGCGCTCAGCGGACAGAGAAGAAATCAAGACTTCAGTGATGTTATCGATTCGGCTGACAATATGTTAATTCCTAAGTAGAGCGAATTAGATATTAAGACATTTGTAGCTCGAATAATTTATATGAATCACGGTGATCTGATAAATATTCATATGTATATATTATATATATATATATATATATATATAGATATATATATATATATATATATTATATGTATATATATATATATATATATATATAGATATATATTAAGTCATATCACATTTCCGTGATTCATATACAAATATCGAGCTACAATGTCCTTTAATATCTAATTCGCTCTACCTCGGAATTAATTTATTTTCATATATGCTTAACCGAGGGGAATTTTTTCTCGATAATAGATTTGCCTGGACCAGGGCGCGAACCTATGGATCCTTTCAACCCAGGAACGTCCAGTGAAGCGTTACCTACTACACCACCGCGAGTGGTGTAGTAGGTAACGCTTCACTGACGTTCCTGGGTTTGAAAGGATCCATAGGTTCGCGCCCTGGTCCAGGCAAATCTATTATCGAGAAAAATTCCCCATCGGTTAAGCATATATGAAAATATATTAATTCCGAGGTAGAGCGAATTAGATATTAAAGGACATTGTAGCTCGATATTTATTTTATTTATAGATATATATATATATATATATATATATATATATATATATATATATATCTATATATATATTCTATATATATATATATATATATATATATATATATAGATATATATATATATATATATATATATATATATATATATATATAAAGATATATATATATATCTATATATATAGATATATATATATATATGATATATATATATATATATATATATATACATATATATATATATATATATATATGTATATATATATATATATATATATATATATATATATATATATCTCTCTCTCCACAGTGAATTTCCCTCTTTTATCTATGATTAATCTTTGAATGTGAGGCCAGACGAAACAAAAAACCATAATAAAAAGCGATAACAATAACAATAAATATTTCATGTTAAAATAAAGGATCATAGCTAACAGCCTTTAAGACGCCATACTATCCATATCCCACTCTCCTTCATCGCGTTATTCAATTTCCTTTTCTAGTTCGCGTCTATCCTTTTTACCCTATCCATTAAACTAAGCATTTTCTCACCCGGCTTTTTTCTTTATCTTTCTTACATTCTAATCCTTTTTCGATACGTTGATTTTTATTCACCCAAACGACGCATTCCCCTCCTCGGTTTTTCATCTTTTTTATGAGCTACATCCACTCAATTCATTTCGCCTTGTTTGCTTCAAAACACTATATCCTTGCGGATTTTCCAAACGTTTAAAAGTTTCTAATACTTAAACTGGACACACACATACATACATACATACATCACATACATACATACATACCTACACACCCATATTATATATATATATATATATATATATATATATATATATATATATATATATATATATATATATATATATATATATATATCACAACTCGTCCCGAACTTCAGAATGCAAAGAGAGAGAGAGAGAGAGAGAGAGAGAGAGAGAGAGAGAGAGAGAGAGAGAGAGAGAGAGAGAGAGAGCAATGTTTTGTCATACGGCACAGGACTGATTAAATATGTTATGGAGTTTCATCAAACTAGTTTTATTTCTAACAAAAATTAACAGGGGACCATTGGATTTTTAAGAAATTTTACCCATACCAAGTTAAAATATTTATCTAGAAAAATTCTAGGACACTCAAAACAAACAGATTGAAGGATTTATGATACGAATTAACAAAGACAAAAACAAAATAACCTTTGCTGTAATTCCTGCATTACAGTTTAAAATCAGCAATCACGACCACTCAAGCATTTGCGCTCTCTCTGTCTCTCGGGCATCATTGTGTGGCATGCCCAATCCGCTTAGCTTGACTGAAGGATCTATCAGATGAATATTGCAATCTCACACTTGCAATAAGATCGCCGAATGAAAAGTCACCACATAAACGACAATATTTCTATAAGACTATTCATGTTTCGCTTTTAAAAATCACGATTATGGATTCATAACAAATGCATTACCTATAACGATATAGTTTTTGCAATACCTAAAGAACCAACGCATTTTCGCCTAACGAAGATCACAATTAAGTAATATTACTGACATTTGAGAAATATGTAAATGTATCTATAAATATAAATATAATATAAATATATATATATATATATATATATATATATATATATATATGTATATACTTTTAAACTTTTTAAACGCGTTTACAAACACTATATTCAAGGGTAACAGAGCACAATATTCCAGCACAAATCCCATACGATACAAAACCAAAACATCTGAAAAAAATGAACGAGATGAGTGAGAGTTTCCCCTTCATTTCTTTTCAGACCCCTTGAATACTGTCAAATGACCCGAGGGCACATGCCGGCCAACAGTTGCGTCCGTGCTGTCGGTCTGTCACTCAATAGAAGGGATAATTCAGAAGTGAGGGGGGCGGCGACCGCTTGTTACGTCGAAGCGATAGACCAAACGGCCTATTCAGTGTTGTAAATCACAAACACTCGCGATGCAGGGGTGACGATCTCTCCTTCCGAGGGCCGTCATGTGTTTCTCCTTTAATAATTTATTTACGGTTTAATCATTTATGAGTCAATTCGGCGATGTGTTTGGACACTAGAATACTACAAGAAGGCAAAATGGGGGTTGCTGTATACACAGATAGGATCATGTATTGATTCATGGACATTTCACTTATGACCCCAACCCAACATTTTTCGGTAGCTGGACCTCTCCTCTAGTGCAGAGAGAGAGAGAGAGAGAGAGAGAGAGAGAGAGAGAGAGAGAGAAATTATAGTGAGATATTCTGTAAAAAACAATTAAGGAAAGAGCTGAAGGACTTAGAGAGAGAGAGAGAGAGAGAGAGAGAGAGAGAGAGAGAGAGAGAGAGAGAGGTGGAAAATTATAATACAAAATTCTTTTAGATGCAAGGATGGAACCGAAGCGAGAGGGAGTTAAGAGTGAGATGGATGTCCTCGAAAAATATAAGATATAAAAAAAATTCTAGAACGAAACTAAGGGGGCAGAGAGAGAGAGAGAGAGAGAGAGAGAGAGAGAGAGATAAGCAGCCTCGAAAAATATATACTATATATATATATATAAAACCTCCGCAAAAAATGTGTGCGAAAACTTGAAACAAAAAACATACGGCGATCGTATCTTTGCTGGAGGGAGTAATGGCAAAAAAAAAAAAAAAAAAAAAAAAAAAAAAAAAAAAAAAAAAAAAAAAAAAAAAACAAAAAAAAAAAAAAAAAAAAAAAAAAAAAAAAAAAAAAATAAAAAAAAAAAAAAAAAAGCTCTTGCAAAGCTCAGGAAAGATATTTCTCTGGAAGAAATGCTTCCTCAGGGGCTGTTACGATTTCAATTCCGTTAAAAATAACACAGCAAACATTCATTACTAAAGATAACATTAAGATAACATTAATGGATAAAATTCATACGTAAGTGGATCTATGCATGTGTTAGAGAACACTATTTAGAAAGGATAATGAACAACGCCGATGACACTGATAGTTATATCAATGATGATACGATGATGATAATAATGTTATTAGTTTCCATCTCCCTTCTGTTGAAGATAACAGAGCAAACATTCACGACCAAGGATAACATTTGTGGCAAGTTAATATTGTTGTCTTTTATAAATGTTTTCTTTTTCAAGTATATATATATTTTTCCTTCTTTGCCAGTTCTGGGTTTAACGATCCTACACCGATTCTCAGTTTTCTCCTCCTCTTCTGCCCCACAGCCTGTTCGTCTCTCTCTCTCTCTCTCTCTCCAACACCCACACATGCCTTGAAGAAGTGTTGTCCTTCTCTCTCTCTCTCTCTCTCTCCTCTCTCTCTCTCTCTCTCTCTCTCTCTATTTATCAGTTTTCGCTATTTCTTTCATTTCTCTCTTCCTCAAAAATATACGTTGGGTCAATATAAATAATAGCAAGGAAGAATACCCGACCATGAGGCATAAAAGAATGTAGCAAACCCGTTTCCTTTTATGAAGGAGATTTCATAACATTACTTTAACTATGCTCTGTTTTTTTTCATCTGTCCATCTGCCTGTGGTGTTTTTGTATGGCAACACTGCGTCCCGGCTTTAGATAGTTACGCTATGTGTAAGTTTTAGGTAAATAAAAGGATATCTGGGTGTACATTGCAACTGAAAAGTGTTTTAATAATATACTGTATGCGAATTACACCGTTATTATTCGAAATAGGATATTATTATAATCGTTGAATGTAAGCTGAATGTGACTATCTAAAGCCCGGGACGCAGTGTTGCCATACAAAAACACCACAGGCGGGTGGACAGATGAAAAAAAACAGAGTATAGTAACCATAAAGTTCCTTAGTGAAAACCTATTTAAATGTTCGCCGCGTAACGTTTATAATTTACAATTATAAGAAAAACACCTTAGTAGCTTACTCTAATAAACTTTCCAAAAAAGTTACACTGCACACAGCTTTCATTATGTAATAAGGAAATAGTTATATTTTAACTCAAAAATTATGCAAAGGGATACAGGTCTTTCTATTCATATTAATATTTTAAGGTAAAACGCCAAGACACGATTCGGTACTACTGCCAGCAATAATTTTAAATCGAATTCGTAGTTAATGTTGACATAAATGTCTCCTATATCAGTTATCGTAAATTTTTCCTTGGAAAACAGCGCTGCTGTATTTTGTAGTTATGAAGAACCAGACGAACTGGTCTACATTGTAGATTTGTATCTGTTACATAATATGGGATACATGTAGCCTGTGCTCTTGTTCTATCAAGATTATATTTGGTACAAAATTCAGAAAAGGCATCATTTAAATATGATGTTCTCCTTGGCTTCGATTTTATGCAATATACGTAGAAAATTTTTTTAACAGTTTATCAAATGAACCAATAACCTAAATCATTTATATGTTTTGCCTTTGAAGTTTCATCATTATCGTGTCGAACGGCAAGTCTGATGACGGACTATAAATACACTTTGTGGAAATAATTCTATATGATGTAAATTCTGTATATTTAAAGCCTTGGCAACTAGACTCAACGTCTCGAAAGTTTGGCCAATAAATGTATAATGCTACGTTGGCTTTTTCCATCTTATTCCTACTTTATATGATATATAGATATATATATATATAATATATATATATATATATATATATATATATATATATATATATATATATATATATACTGTGTGTGTATATAATAATAATAATAATAATAATAATAATAATAATAATAATAATAATAATAATATCAAAAGATTTCGAAGAGCAAGAACTACAGTATTTCAAACACTACACTGATTTCAGACAGATACGGCACACGTGAACGGGAAAAAAAATGGTGATAATGAAAGATGAATTCCTTTAACAGCACAAAATTAGAACCAAACGACCCCCATAATTACTGCGGCAAAAATTAAGACGTCTGTTTCATTATCCCCGTGATATACAAGATGCCCTTATTACCTCCGCAACCGAAATTGCTCTAATTATCGCGAGCAAGATAATGATCGTCTCCTCAAACGTTCTTTGACGGAAGGATGCACCCGACAACGCTTTCATTTTTATGTTAATTAGTTCTTATATTTCTGCTTATTTCTTTCTTTTTGTCATGGCATAAATCTTCTATTATATGTACTGTTTGGTACTCTTTGCACAGCTGTGCTCCTCTTTTTACATTTGCTTTCTTAGTCGTCTCTAGCACTGTGCAAAGCAAAGCTAATAATAATAATAATAATAATAATAATAATAATAATAATAATAATAATAATAATAATAATAATAACAAAGATCGCATAACACTGCATAAATCTAATATAAGAGGAAAAAAACAAGAGAAAACTCATCCGTCCAACACAAGATCCTTGAAAAGATATGAAATAAATACTGCCATTATCCACGTCTCAATCCGTTACAGCATCAAACTTCGCCATTGCTATACTACATTAATGACATAAATAAGCGGTAAGGGTGATTGGCACATTCCCCGATTATACAGTTGTCTGTTAATCTGCTGAAATGGAAACCTCTGAAATTTTCAGTAAATAAAATGTATACCGGAAGAATATGACGTGGCCCTCTCGCCAAGGAAAAGGAATCGCCATACAAATAATTTTAGTAGGAAATGAAATTCTATTGAAGATCTATTCAATTTCAATTAGACACTTATCATTATTAACGTTAACAACGTGTCTTCATCTACATTGTTATTGTTATGAACACAACCTAGTATGAAATAGGCATTCCAAATTGCCGTCCTCTAGCCTTAGTATTTTTTTTTAAAGGCTACAGTCAGCCATAATCGTGCATCTGGCAACGGCATAAGTCTGGCCACCAACGGGCCGTGGTTAAAGCTTCATGGGCTGCGGCTCATACAGTATTCTACTGAGACCACCGAAAGGTAGTTCTGTTTTTGGTGGCCTTGATTATACGCTGCACAGAAAACTCGCTTGCGTCGAAGAAATCGGTGTATATATATATTTTTTTTCCCCTTTTGGCAGAAGAAAACAAGCATGCATAATATGACACGTTTACTTAAAAGGGTAAGTGAACACATGGGAAACTGTGGATTTCCAGTACCCAGAGACTGTTGGAGAGAACAGCAATTAGTAATCTACCAACCAACTTATAAGAGTTTTTTTTATTTTATCTGAAAACTTAAAAGCGCTGAACGACAATTTAAGAAAAATTCAGAAACTTCAGATCGGCAAAGAAACAAAACACCCGCGATTTCAGAGGATTATTTTCTCCGGGAGACCCAAGAACGCTAAAAAGGAATAGAAAATGAGAGAGATTACGGCTCTCAAACGAGATTAACCTTCTTATCATATCAGTTTAACCTTTCACGACAACTTCTACCCTTTCGTATGAATCTGACCTTTCACAAGCCGTGTCACCTTTCGTATTTCTGACCTCGCAGATTCGTAACGCAATATCCTCGAAATAATGAAACTCTTCATCACAACTAATGTTTCTCATTATAATCTCTCTCTGCGTCTGACCTTTCATATGATGAATTAATGGACTTAATTTTGTTAAAACAAAACAGACATTAATTTGCTTAATTATTCGATTCAATCTTGAAATGCTATCTTTCGATATTCTTTGTTTCAAAACGACGACAATGAGATGATCCAGCCCATAGGAAAACGGATGGTAAGTAAACTCTACTGATCAATAGGACCTTCGCACCCCCTCAGTGGCGTGGTCAGTATGATGCTGGCGTGCTACCTCGGTGGCCGCGAGTTCGATTCTCAGGCATTCCATTGAGATGGGAGAGTTGTGCATTTCTGGTGTTAGAAGTGCACTCTTGACGTGGTTCGGAAGTCACGTAAAGCCTTTGGTTTCATGCAACGTAAAAACACCATACAAACAAACAAACAAACAAACAATAGGATCTTCGCATATAAGTAGAAAAGGGGCAGTCCTGTATATTATTAAAAACATGTTCTATTTTCCTAGCTAAGAGACAAGATAAAATATGTCATATATATGTCATGTATAAAATATGGACTTTATGCTACACATACCACAAAAACAATGAAAAGAAAGCAACGACCCTTAAGTGGAGAACGAACCTTTGGCTAATGGTGGACAATCGTATGAAGCACTAATCAGGATGGCCAATAAGTCGTTGACTTGTAGTCAATCAGTTTGTGATATAAGTACGATTAGGTCCCCATGCGCGCTTATGACATACTTTACTGGCAATGAAGGGAATCTTACATATTCGAGCATACAAACAAGATGGTTTTTTTTTTTTGCAGTGCAACAATAATTCGTACAACTTGTTCGCAGGAGATCAAGTTCATTCAAATATGAATGTTAACAATAAAGCATTTGGTGATCAAAACATTTTTTTTTACTCATTGTGAGCACCCCAATTATCTATCCAGAGAGTAACATATACATAAACATACACGTATACATATACAAATAGTACGCACACGACAAACGTGAGCTTATGACCACATACACACACACTATATGTGTATGTTGACAAAATCTTATTGAACCTCTTAAAAGGAGGATTAAACAAAGTATTTAAACAAAACGTCCTTTCGTCTCTGATCAACAGCACTTTTTACGTCATCATGGCTCCGTGGTTAAGCATCGAGTTCGCATTACCTATGTCCCTAATTCAATTCCCATCATTCTTTGAGCATGTTTTAGCTACAGAACCAGGATTTTAAAAAAAAGGACATTTGCAAAACAAAAAAGGTTCCCTGAGAAAATTCTATTCAAATCGTTTAATACGTCACATTGCGAGCTCTTTGTAAATCCTAGTAAAGCAGCAAGCGTTGAACGTAACCATCCGCTTCGCCTCTGCTTATTTCGCAGTTTGTTACGAAGAACTGGGATGAATTACAGTAAATTATTAAAACACTTTTCAGTTGCTAATGTACACCCAGATAACCTTTTATTTACCTAAAATTTACACATAGCGTAACTATTTAAAGCCCGGGACGCAGTGTTACCATACGAACACACCACAGGCGGGTGGACAGATGGGAAAAAACAGAGTATAGGTTTACGCAGGTGAGATTCGTAGTCCAAATCTGTTGCTTCTGCCGTTGCGTATTATGTGGAAACTTTTACAGTCGAAATTTCTGCAAACGATCAAGGACGCACCGATTAATTAAGCAATATAAAAATAAAGTGATCAAACACGTCCACATAATAGATACGGAAATACGACGATCAAAATATTGTACCTACAACTGAAAGAAACTGTTTTGTTTATTTGTTTGTATGGTGTTTTGCCGTTGCATGGAACCAGTGGTTATTCAGCAACGGGACCAACGGCTTTACGTGACTTCCGAACCACGTCGAGAGTGAACTTCTATCACCAGAAATACACATCTCTAACCTCTCAATGGAATGCCCGAGAATCGAACTCGCGGCCACCGAGGTGGCAGGACAAGACGATACCGATCACGCCACTGAGGCGGTTTTATAGCGGCATGGACCAATGATAATTCCAACTCTAGGTCTGTGTCGCTATAAATACCGCCACGCAGACCCTCTCTAGCTTCAGTCCTACTGCTGACTCGTTGAGAAGATTACTGAGAGCGAGAAGGTTCGAAACGTAACGTTAATACCAGCTATACCAGCACCCACTGCAGTTGTACACCAAAAACGACCTACGCCTACGGAATAATACCAGCACTGACTACGACCCCTACTTGACCTGGACCTGAGATCTCATACTGTTAATACCAGTATACCTGAATGACACCAGAATTCTGTTTTAATAAAAAGATCAACTTCAGGATTTTTTAGATTTTTTTTATAATTTCCTAAATTAATACTGGCCAGTCACTCGCTTAATTCTGCCATTCTTTTAACAGAATAATAATAATAATCTAATAATAATAATAATAATAATAATAATAATAATAATAATAATAATAATAATAATAAAATGGAGCAGTGTGTAAGGGCGCGGCGGACGAAGGCATCTACCACAGATCTTTTATATCCCAGACAGATATAAAATAATAATAATAATAATAATAATAATAATAATAATAATAATCTAATAATCTAATTAATAATTAATAATAATAATAATAATAATGTAAACAACCTGTTTGTGCAATTTCGGATTACCACAAATATTTTCGAAGCTGGTAAAAAGCGTATTTAAATAACAACACTAAGAAAACAGTATTGCAAGAGGAAGAAAATATTAAGATAGAGATCGCATAACGGTAAAATAGTGACCAGACAAACAAACATATTTTTTTATCCACAAGATACAAATAATTTCCTTTTTTTTACAAAGCCCACGTCGAAAAAGAGAGCAAAACAGAAAACATGTGGTCGTAATATCAGACAGTAATACCACAGATTTGTTGTAGAAGACAATGGAAAAAAACAGAGAGAGAGAGAGAGAGAGAGGATTGCAGAATTTTAAGTGCTATGTTGAAACCAAAATGCCCCACACCCCCCACAATTCCTCCAAAACCAAAATGAAGGTATGTTCAATATTAATCCTTACGTTGCCGTGGATGTGAGTTGGTACTCTTAAAAGGTGATTTCTCCCGTGTAAAAAACCTCCACAACATTAGCATCACAGCATAACCATTTACACCCATTACACAATTCCCCTGTATCTTGCAAATACACTCGTCCTTTCCAGACATTTAGGCTCTCAAATACCTCCTTTTACTGAATCTATTCTGCATTTCAATGGTTTCGCATCCTGTCTCTTAGCAACTACGAAGTATATTCTTTTCACCAAACTATCGTCCTTTTATCTTCTTAAGATGTAACGTCTATCAAAACACCCTTTCCCACCCTTTGACCTGCGCTCATCTTTTTATCACTTCTCTTTTTTTTCAGTTCCTCTTTCACTCCACATACTGTGCAATTACGTGCAATTAAAAACATCTGAAAGTTGGAAGACTAAAGCGAAGAGTTGACTGTAAATCCAGATGGGCAAAAACTAAGCTTCCGGCGTCCGGAAATGAGGCCAAGGAAAACGGTTGTTATGGCAAAACTGTGCTGATGCTGTGAAATGTTTCGTTTCATCAAAGGTAAGGAAAATAAAGGATTATCGATAACCGATGCGCGTAAGAGGAGCTCACGGCGAAGAGAAGGAGGATGACCATTTTAGGATGGAAGGGCAAGGCTTTGAAGGAGGTGCAGGAATCTGTGATGCCCGTGCAACTGCAACCTGCTCGATTGTGAGTCAGTGCAGGGAGGGCAGTCTTTACTATACTCGGTTTTTTTCCATCTGTCCAGCCGCCTGTGGTGTTTGTGTATGGTAACACTGCGTCCGGAGCTTTAGATAGTCACATTCAGCTTACATTCAACAATAATAACAATATCCTATTTCGAATATTAACGGTGTAATTCGCATACAGTAAATTATTAAAACGCGTTTCAGTTGCAAATGTACACCCAAATATCCTTTTATTTACCTAAAATTTACACATAGCGTAACTATTTAAAGCCCGGGAAGCAGTGTTACCATGTGAAAACACCACAGGCGGATGGACAGATGGAAAAAAACAGAGTATAGGTATGGAAACAACGTAAATAAAGTATAAAGTATTGACTTATTGCTTAACTTGTAATGGATAAGAACCTCCCATGAGCAGATAAAACAAGAGGTACTCATCCTCGTAGCAAAGTCTTAGCAGCTCACCAAGAAACTGTAGGACATTTTGGAGAGGCGAGACTACAAAATGCAGACTTATGACAGAATGGACTTGGAACTATTGACTGCTGTTACCAGTATGTTGTATGATGAACTGAGATCTCAAAAACAGCTGGTTTGGCATGAGATGAGAAGAGAAACCTGTCAGTGAAGTAATGGGTGTGGAAGTAGCAAGACGATGACCTACTAGGAACCGCAGGAAATCATAGAAAGACAACGGATGAATAGATCTGAACTAAACAGGTATCCAGGAATGGACTATACTCGTCAAATAATTTCAGGAAGATTAAAGGTAAAAATGTCCCCGATTACAATTTGGATAAGGATACCATTCCACTTGGCATTCAACACGCGGGCATCGTGGCTGAGTAGTGCAGTGATAAGTTTATATTTTCTATTTCCTTGCCTTACTCTGGTCTATCGCCTACTATACATTTCCTTCTTCCAAAATGATTGCACGATATTGCCAGTTTATATCAGAACGAATGACCAAATAAAATGCCAACAGGAATACGTAGGTTTATAATAATTCTAATTAGTGCATGTCACATCTTGCCAGTGAGTGGAAAATGTTCGTTTGCATACTTCCATTTCAGGAAATGCAGACTACAATCACATGATGTCGTTAGGAAAGGTAAGAAATAAAAACATACCCGTACCAAGCAATGAATTAAACTTGTACTCCCACATATACATACATCTAACAAATAGGATCTGCAGTTGAATACATAACGTATATAACTGAAGTTCACTTCAAACTGTTTAAAATGAAATAACTTACATTGCAAATCGCTTCGCTTTACTTAAAATAGTGAACATTATTATCAATGTGTAATCATACGCGTTTTAAGAGCAAAATCTACGTGGATTGGAGAGGAGAAAGTTTGAGCTTAACTAAAAAGGAATCGACAGACAAATTGCCTCTCAATGGAAGTTAAGGTTACAGAGATAAAAAAGACTCAAGAGAGCTTTAAAACTTTCATATCGATCGGAGCAAACAATCAATGAAAGTGTGGCCTGACGGGTGATACGAGACCACCTGAGAAGAGGAGCTGGAGGTTTTTACCTTAAAACTCAATAAAGCAGTAAACAAAACATCATTGTAGAAAACAAGGATAGAAGACATCTTGTATCGCAGACAAGGAGGATCGAGAAATCAAGTTAGTCGCTGCAGGGATCGAACGAACTGCTTAAGATTCAACTCTGTAGAAGAGTAAGACTTCTGAAGGGAGCATAACGCCAGATAAATGAAAATACTCAAAATACGGATGAATTAGTCCGAACCATAGTATTGATAATTTCTGAAGACTTAACGACATTTAAATAACATATAAAAACCATATTTAATTAGATCCAAATGATTGGTTTTCACGGAGGAACACACACACACATTATATATATATATTATATATATATATATATATATATATATA
This sequence comes from Macrobrachium nipponense, assembly GCF_015104395.2. Taxonomy (NCBI): domain Eukaryota; kingdom Metazoa; phylum Arthropoda; class Malacostraca; order Decapoda; family Palaemonidae; genus Macrobrachium; species Macrobrachium nipponense. The sequence continues at coordinate 23,499,868 of NC_061103.1, forward strand.
TATATATATATATATGTATATATTTTTGTATTTATACATACGTACATATGTTTGTTTGTTTGTGTGTTAATGTATGTAAGTAAAACCGAAATAAAATAATCTTGTAAAATCATTCTGAACATAGTACATGATTACATTTAAAAGACCACACTAACTGTACCATTAATAACTGTCACCTTGAGCAGCCACTTCCTTCCGAACATTCTTTATTGACGGTCACGTAACTTTCAGTACATCATTAATCTTTAATAGCCATAGAGAAATCATACGTGCTGATAACCAAAGGATATTGCGCCTCGGTTACCATCATTGTGTAACCAAATCTGATTTATTTTATTTGAATCTATCATCTTAAAAAAAAAAGCATTTAATAGATGCAAGAGACCATGGTGGCATAAGGTCACATTATTCGAACAATAGCAAGGGAAATTTGCAAAGCCAAACACAGAAATTCTGATATTACTTCATGTCGCCACATACTAGAGGCAAAATTGAAAACATCTTCAAGGCCTGTCTTTTCCTTTACCATGAATTAGCTGACCCACCGTAACCATACTGTGAAAGGCCACAAAAAAGTGATGTACGTTATATATAAAACAAAGCTATCGATAATACAAATCTTAGACAAAATTATTATCAACGTATTCCGTCCTCATTAACACCTACTAAAAAAAATTTCATGATAGTGCTTCCGTTTTTAATACTTGTATACTATATCAGTCGTACAGGAATTTGATTTTATATCCGTTACTTTTTGAGAGAGAGAGAGCCGTTACTTTTTGAGGAGAGGGAAAAGGGAGGAGGAGAGGAGGAGGGAGGAGAGGGGAGAGGAGAGAGAGAGAGAGAGAGAGAGAGAGAGAGAGAGAGAGAGAGATGCAGTCTCCTTACCATCGCACAAATACCCCTTACCGTGTATATACTTCAGAACCGACCACCTGCACGAAACAACCAATAAATATGATTATTACAGGTGAAAACATTCTATACGACTATTATATTATCATTGACAGATGCTTTCTCATACTGAGTAATATATTCCGGCAGAGAGATGTTGGCTGGTTGCCAAGAAGCAACCTTAAAAATATACTTGAAATGTTTTCAAGATTTACATACCTGTAACAAAACAACCCCCCACCCCACCCAACGGCAAGCTGTTTTCGCCTAAATTTCATAGTGTGGTGGTCCGAGTTTGAGGTCCACTTAGGGCTTGATATATTTCACTGGTATTACCACTTTACTGCCCCTCTGGACTAGAAATGGGGATTGTAAGGAGATCAATGGGTGTTCCTCCTGAACAACAAACAGCCGATGACTCGTTTCCTTTAGTCCTTGGGCGAGAGGGAGAGAGATGGTGCCTGTGCGTTAATTATGATTATGTGTACATGCTTGGTCTTTAGGAAATTGGCAATAGGGTAATGACTTGCCCCCTTTCCCTAACGCAATCGACCATAAACAGTTGTGAATTTATATCATAACCACTGAACTTTCAGTTCCCTCGGGCTCAACTTAATTATTCCTAGAATTCTCAGACTGTCACCGTCATATCTGGCTTTAAATTTCTAGGCCAACTTCAATAATACAACTTAGGAATTGCTGTTAAATCATCACTGGGTTTCAAGACTATTAAAGGCCTCAGTCAACCAAGACGTTCTCAGGAAGAAAACGCAAAACGAAGTTCACTGAACGTTTATTTGTATACATCATGGTCAACTGAAGTAAAAGCAAGAGACTGAAGTTCTCCCGATTTATATATGGCATCTGTGATACACTGACTAGCGTATAAATAGTAGACGACAGTAATTCAGGAAAAAAATTAATCTTATTCCTCAATTTCTGGAGAAAATTATATGCCTTTATGCATACATTCCTGGATTATAAACATAGTTTTATAAAAGTAAGTCCCATTTTCTCGAAATGCAACTTTCACATAATAAATATGCAGCAGCAAGGAGGTAGAACAGTGTATCAGCTATAAAGAGACTGAAATAAGGTCTGAAACATTATTACCAATGGGTACCTTGATTTGAAGAACTACTCATTACAGTTCCCACAAGTGTGAAAACAGACCATAAACCCACACGAAATCAAGATTCAAGCGCCTCAGTGGCGTGGTTGATATGGTGTTTGCGTTCCACCTCGGTGGTCGCGGGTTCGATTCTCGGGCATTCCATTGAGGAGTGAGAGATGTGTATTTCTGGTGATAGAACTTCACTCTCGACGTGGTTCGGAACTCACGTAAAGCCGTTGGTCCCGTTGCTGAATAACCACTGGTTCCATGCAACGTAAAAACACCATACAAACAAACAAAACAAATAAATCAAGATTCCATAACAATAAAGAAAAGGAATATTACGGGATATTAGTAAGAATGACCCATAAGTTACAAACACAGAAAAACAGGATTTTTCCTTTGCTTTTTCGCTGAAGGAAATTGCCATTTCTTATAATACTTACAGAGGTTCAGGGCAAGTTCATTTTTTGTTGCCTTTTGTTGGGTTTCTGGACTATTGACATGTTATTTGCCAGTTACAGCGAAAGAAAATAACAGGAGTCCATTCAAAACCTCCTGCAACTTCCATTTTAGTCCAGTTTATTTCTTTCCGGTTTTTGAAAATAGAAACAACGTGTTATTCAATTTCCCCCAACATAGATTCTATACACTCAAGCATGCACTATTACGTATCGATAAACACATGATACGGATAGACAATGAACTATGTATATGTATATACACACACACACACACACAAATATTTATATACGTTAAACTATCATCAGTAATCAAAAGCCCTCTCATTTAAGAACTCTTCATTTCTTCATCTCCAGATGCACTTAGTTTCACGTTGGCCGAGTGCATTTCGCGCTCGGCTACTAGTCCGGTGGTCCGAAGTTCGATTCTCGGCTCGGCCAACGCGGAACCAGAGGCATTTATTTCTGGTGATAGAAATTCATTTCTCGATACAATGTGGTTCGGATCCCACAATAAACTGTAGGTCCCGTTGCTAGGTAACCAATTGGTTCCTAGTCACGTAAAAATATCTAATCCTTCGGGCCAGCCCTAGGAGAGTTGTTAATCAGCTCAGTGGTCTGGTAAAACTAAGATATACTTAACTAGATGCACTTAGTAATTCTTTCCTTGACCATCTTCTAATGTGCGCAGGTACATGGGAGTCGAATGTAGAATTTCTGGTATTTGCTGCAGTACTGTATCATGTGCATCTTGGTTCACTAAATTCCACATATTCATAGGTATAGCTTTGTTGTTGCCTTTTCCATTACCGCTAATAAAATCAATTAAATAATTCTATTTTCACATTTACACTGATAATGATGGTAATTGGATCAATGGAGCCTTTGAATACCTCCTTTTGAAACTGCGCTCAATTACTGATGAAAATATGCATAATATGTAGGCATTTGCTTACTTCTGACCATGATGTCTCAACAAATAATCCCCCTTCTCATTTTCTTTGCTGCTTTTCCATTGCACTCCCTTCTTCATCCGTGACTGAGACTATATTTGGGACAGTTTTACTTATGTTTTAACTATTGATATTACCTGAGTCACAACTCTTTTCTTCCTTTTTCTTCATCCATTAGCTTTCAATCATTCATTCATCTGCGACGTTCTAGCAAAAAGCGTGCATTTATACTTTCATTCAGTTTTACGCACACTAAATAAATTTCCTTCCAAATATGAGTGGATAAAGGGAATGAAATAAAATACTGGGAAAACTAAGCTGATAAATTCTTTCTGAATAAATGTAGTTTATACGCTGAAATAAGGATCCTTCCTTTTACTTTGCAAATTTGCTTAACCTGCAAGCACGTTTTATTACTGGCCGGCTCAGACAGGGCTCTCAACTTTGCCTTTAGTTCAGTTCTTTTGCTATTATGTACACTCATCAATATTTACAAGCTTGTATCATCGTTACCTGAACTTTTAATAACGCGAATTTTATCCCAGAGAACTAACATACTTTTATCACAAATTTCAAGGAGTTCTAATATCTTCACTAATTCGATAAATGTTTTCTTCTGTATGGAAATTTACTCTTAGAATATCTAATGAATTACCAGCTTTTAGGCTCCTATTCATACCACCCACTTAAATTATCGTGTCTTCTTTTCGACAATGTAAACTAGTTCATGCAAATACGGCAAATTCTTATCTGATAGGAATAAATAAAAATGACCAACTTAATATTACATTTCGTTTTAGGGAAAACCTTACCAATCTTTCTTTCTTGAACAGGCAACTCGATTATTTTAGTCAAACGTGTATCCTTAAGCGCTTGTTTTAACAATATTTCGTCTCTATAACAAAACATTCAAGTGACTACTGATGACAGGTACATTCTTTCGTGTCACTTTTGTGAATGTGCCATTACATTATTAATGAACAAGAGAGATAGAATAAGATAAAATGGATGAAAGAGAGGAATGCAAATGAAATTGAAATTATCGCTCATCAGGCATATCGATGACTGCGCCAATCCATAAATCATCAGAAAAATGCTTAACATATCATCATTCAAAAACTAATCTAATTAAGCTAAATGTATTGCCCCCACTTCCGCTTTGGACCAGAGGGATCACTGAGAGAGGCTGGCGCGAGAGAATCGAGTATTCGAAAAAGATAAATAAATAAATTATGAGCGTAAAAAAAGATAAAAGATACACGCGTTAAAAAACGATCATAAATAAGGCTTGTTGCGTCAAAAAAAAATCTGTTCACTGAAACTATACTACTGTGATTTATCAAATAATGTTTCATTTTAATACCCGATTTTTCGCATGTATTAGTGCGGCCTGATACATGCATCATGCGTCTCTGTGTGTATGCATGTATATGTATACATATATATATATATATATACATATATATATATATATATATATATATATATATATATATAACACATTGTTCGAAGCTCCTTTTACGTTCTATTATTTCTCATTATTGTCCGAAACAGATTCGCTGAAGACGCTTCAAGTTTTGATATTCTTTTGCTCTCAAAGATGTATCTCATTGTATCTCATATAATTCGTCGTTATCATTATTACTAAAACAATGCACGGAAATAAACCTGAACAAGCCTAATAATGCATTGCTTTAATAGACTAAGTTATCCCAAAGCCGATTACTCAAAAGTTGTAAACTGAGGAAAAAGAAGTAAAGCATGTAATACAAATAAACTGAAATAAGCAAATTCCTACTTGCGACCATCAACATCCAAAATCATTGCCAAAATGGCTTCCACTTCCAAACAGGATTTATGAAAGATTGTTACCAAGCACCGAGATATCTAAGATCCTCGGCATTTTTAGAGCGGCACTGACGAATACGAGGCTTTCAACAACGCTTGAAAGATTGTTAATCAGGGTGATATGAAGGGTGTCTCCTGAAATGAGGATGACGATTATAATCATAGCATTGTTAGGAACAAGGAAACTAACGCTTAAACAAGTCTGCGTTAGTTCCTCGTTGCACGAGTGGGTTACGTGCTCGCCTACCGATTGGGTAGTCCCAAATTCAATTCCCCGCTCTGCCAACGTGGAATCAGAGGAATTTGTTTCTGGTGATTAGAAATTAATTTCTCGATATAATGTGGTTCGAATCCCACAATAAGCTGTAGGTCCCGTTGCTAGGTAACCAATTGGTTCCTAGTCACGTAAAAATATCTAATCCTTCGGGCCAGCCCCAGGAGAGCTGTTCATCAGCTCAGTGGTCTGGTTAAACTAAGATATACTTTTCTTTGTGTTTGAAATACCAAACCAAACAACAATAAGCCACAGTCTTTGCATATGCAGGAACCGTTGCAAGTGCTCTCCCTCTTTCTCATAGCATTAGGTGGCATATTTTTATGCTCTACAGAGAGGCCAGTAGATTAACTAACCGCAAGTGTATCACAACTTACAATAAACTAATTCTGTGTTACCAATGTGCTGTAAAGTACAAGATGAGTTGATTAATAGGTCTTGACTGTGCTAAGATAATATTGCACCGACAGATTTCTCCATATCTATGTAAGGCTACAGGCTTCTTAGTCATATTTATGAAAGGTACAAAACTGAAATAAGATTTAATAAAACAACATGTGTCTCGGAACACTCCTCCGTAGTATATCAGGCATAGATGGGTTCACACCATCAACATCTTGTTGTTAAACACTAAAACAGGTGACCAACTGCATAACTAAGGAAACAACTGTAAATATTGTTATATAAAATCATAAAGCCAATATTTCATCTAAATCAATAAGATAAAGGATATTTGGTCCCCTAAACGGATTGTATACAATGATAATAAGTGGATCTGATGCCAGCTAACAGCAATGGCTAATGAAACAGAAAAGTGTAAAAGCAAGTTAATAATACAAAAATTATTTTCCAAGTTAATGACATAAAAATTGTGTTCAAAAAGTAAAAATGAAAAAATAAACCAATAAATAGATGTATATATGCAAAAATATTTGCAGTGAGAAAAAAAATACCTATACTCTTTTTTTTCATCTGTCCATCCGCCTGTGTTGTTCTCGCATGGTAACACTGCGTCCCGGGCTTTAGATAGTTACGCTATGTGTAAGTTTTAGGTAAATAAAAGAATATCTGGGTGTACATTTGCAACTGAAAAGTGTTTTAATAATTTACTGTATGCGAATTACACCGTTAATATTCGAAATAGGATATTATTATTATTATTGTTGAATGTAAGCTGAATGTAACTATCTAAAGCCCGGGACGCAGTGTTACCATATGCAAACACCACAGGCGGGTGGACAGATGGAAACAAACCGAGTATAGTTTAATTGGATACATAATTTTGTAAAAATGTACAGCAAACCATCCCCACCAGAGATTAGGCACAGCACACAGATCAAGAAACGTGCCTAGGATAGTACTTACGTGAAGCGCAAGTACTTCAGTTGAAAAAATGATCCAAGGTGCTTTTTTTTTTCAGAATTCTACTATTTACACGTTGACGACTAGCTCCCTTCCCACAACGGACCCAACTTTCTCGGACAAACTTTCTGTGAGCTTGTTTGTACGTATGTGCGTTCCCATCTTAGTCTTCTGCATAATATTTTAAGGTCAGTTCATTTATGTTTGATTACAAGGTTGCAACCTGTAAAATTACTGAACGCTACTGGTTAATCTTATTTACGTGCATGAACACGCACAATATATATATATATATATATATATATATATATATATATATATATATATATATATATATATATATATATATGTGTGTGTGTGTGTGTGTGTGTGTCTGTGTGTGTGAAACAACAATAATTTGCACGAAGCTAAATAAGAGAATAAGAAAAGTTATTATTTTTAATCATGACACATTTCTAATAGAGCACATGATTTTCTAGCTAAAATACAAAATAAAAACTTTTGCTAACCCACAAACTCTGTCAAAATACATGAAAATACCAGTGCTTTAGGGTAGATAACTAACACTCTTAATGAATAACTTTGGGATCATCCTTACAGAGAGAGAGAGAGAGAGAGAGAGAGAGAGAGAGAGAGAGAGAGAGCGCCAACAACAAGACTGGCTACTTTAAATTACCTGCCTAATTAAACGTAATGAAGTAAGTAGGCCTACGAGAGGACATTACGTGACCGAGACAATCATCTGGGAGAACGTAATTACGCGTTCAGTGTATGAAATTACGGCCGCTGAGAAAATCAAGCTTATGGTAAACAAATTAAATATGTAATGGAATGTACAGTACTTCCTACTTTGAAGCAAATTCGAACAAGAAAATATCAATGGGGTTTCCAGGTTAATGACCGATGGGGAAATTAGTTTTCTACATACACGAACTGCTTCTCTCCCACCGTTATCCCTACACTAAGGGGTTGGTTGCCTGATGCTCCTTTCCTTACAACATCAGGCATGGTTTATTATTTGGCAAAGGGGCTTTTACGACCGCATGCCCTTGCAGCCATCAACCACAGTTATTGGCGGTGGGCCTCGCCTTTGACTAAAAAAGTAAGACTGCAAGGCAGTAGCTGTCCTTGCAGTCTTGCTTGTTTTTTTATTTTTTTTATTTCATTTATTTTTTTTTTACCATACACGCTAATAAAGAGTAAATTATTAACTGTACCACTCACATACCAGTTTAGAATAATAGCGATAACATCTTTTCGCACGGCTACAAGAATAGCATTAAAACAATATTAAATACTGTACAGTACATAGTAAAGATTAAACGCTTCACTCTTCCAGGGCCCATTTATTTTAACACAAACCAGAAAAATCATTTGAAAGCATCACCAGTTCCATCCGTTATTCTTTTGACATGATACTCCGCACCTTCTGCAAGTAGCATATGAACAATAAAGAAACCATTTCAACAACGTTAACAGCCGGTAGGAGAATAATGCAGTCAATGTACTTCACGCGGGCAATTGTAGGCATTACTAAAGGGTGTTTGCAGCTAATTGCAGCGTCTTTTCGCAATTATTCGTTTTTGGCTATACCTCCATTCCCGCTTATTACGTGAGTCTTACTGTCCAACCTCTCTAGCTCCCTCTCTTCCTGTTCTTAAGCGCTGAATGGCCAATAGTGCCCGAAAGCTTGCCTTACAGCCTAAATTTCATTACTCAAATCAACGTCAACAGATATTTTTTTAAAAATCAGTAGCTGTAACAGATAATATGCTTCTGTGCTAATGAATAAATTCTCGGGTTGTGAAGTGGAGCCATTAATATGCACTAAACGCCTTTTATATATACATATGTATATGTATATATATATACGTATATATGTGTGTGTGTGTGCGCGCGCACGTTTGTGTAAATACATAGAACATATCAAATTAAAGTGTGTGTGTGTGTGTGCGTGTGTGTGCCCGTACGTAAAAACTTAGGAAAAGAATTTAACAGCGATTAACAGAAAAATAACGATGTATCAATAAATATACTGAAAGCATATGTAATAAGAATAAGAAGTAACTTGTGTCTTCAGCAGGATCATGAGAGTAACTTGAAGCAAAGATGAAGACATAAATGTTCGTTTGGATGTCGTAAATCAAAAGTATTCAGGAGTCAGTGAAGCAAATCACGATAAGAGAAAGTAAGCTACTGAAGAGATGTAACAAGGAAGTTGCCAGGATCTCTGGGAATGGCATAAATGGGAAGTATTCATCTGGAAATAAAAGTTGTATAAACAACAGTTGTTTTCAACGAACATTGCATGACGATTAATCTAAGACTCATAGGGAAGGATGCTGTTATGAGTTTAATGACTGTCTATGGGTTTTTGCTGACTGGACGAGCCCAAGAGACGCTGGAACGAAAGGCATTATATCCTTGCAAATAGAACATAAATGCATATAGAGATCAGTGGTACAAAATTTGCGCAGCAGTTTACTCATTGAAATAAGTGGGAAAATAGAGAGAGCATATTTCCGAAGAAACTGTTTTCAAAACACATAAAAAACGCGTTGACATCCAGACACACAAACACGCACTATCCTTATACCATCACCTGCGCACTTATTCGTACACTTACGAATAAATTGTGTCTCACCCCGCCACCCACCTCCCTCTCTCTCTCTCTCTCTCTCTCTCTCTCATCTCCTCTCTTCTCTAACTCTCCTCTCCTCTTCTGAACCTCCCCTTCTCCTCAACTCTCTCTCTCTTCTCCTTCCCGGCTTCTCCTCTCCGGTCTCTCCTGCACTTTTAAAAGGAAACTAAATATAAACCAAATTCAAAGCGGCTCTTAAAATTCACAATACGAGGATCGACAGCAGCGCCGATAAAAGCAAGGCATCTCCAAAACCCATAAAAATGACAGTATTGGCGAAGTCTTGCTGTCTGTCAACGAGATGCTTCAACGAAAATCGTTAAACGAAGGCAGGCAAACTTAAAATACATACGCGGGACAATAAACTCCGACAAACAAGTGTATCTGTGTACCTTGTTACCACATGAAATGTTTTTGAATAGAATATAGAATAGAATATAGGACGGCAATTGATAGTGAGAAGGTTTGAAAGGTGGAACAGGAAGAAGACCTTGCAGTTGCGTCATGAAATATTTGTTAGATAGGGTGGAAAGTCAGATGGAAGAAAAAGAATATTGACGGAGGTACAGTAAGTAGAATGAAAGAGGTGGCAGGTAGGGGCCGAAGGGACGCTGCAGAGACCCTTAAGTAATTCCTACAGTGCACCACGTAAGGCGCAAATACGGCCCTACTACCCCTGCAGGGAAACGGTTGTCGAAATAGCAGCCTATTTTAACGTGAAGTTGTACAAGACGATACACTAAAATAGCCTCAATATAACTCATAACCTTTGGAAAAAATAATAACGTGTCTAATTTACTTAATTGCAGAGGATATCATTACGGTTCATTGACGACCTAATGTTATTAATACTTAACGTTAATCACTACGAACCCCAGTCAAGCAGAACAATTAGTATGTGGATACTACAGGCGTTTTTATTTTGTGCAGGTTCCTCTTCGTAATATAAGTAAGCGATACATATTTTTTTTTATCAATTTCTGCCGCTTTTACAGAAAAAAGTAGTTGGCTGCGAAAAAGTGTTATAAAGTTCAAATATTTACTGGCTCTTCTGAAATTTACCACAGAAATATTCCTTAAAAACACCCAGTGTCGATTTTTTGTATATACTTGACCTTTTAATATGTACTTTGCAAAGGTGTGCGTTTTTGTTATGAAAATCGATAACCCTAGCTTTTAACATATCTTACCTAAAACGGACTCGAGTCTAAATCAAGGTACTGTAGTTTTTGAGTGACGTAAGTGTGGATAAAATTTTATGATTCTAAAAAATTCTAAAAATATAAAAAACTGGAAACACACAAATAACTAACTAACTATATATATATTTAATATAGTATATCTATCTATATATATAAATAATATATATATATATGGGATATAATATATATATATATATGTGTGTGTGTGTGTGTGTGTGTGTGTGTGTGTGTATATATATACTATATATATATATATATATTATATATATATATATTATATATATATATATAAACACGACGTCGGCTTCAAACATCTCAAAGAGAATTCACTGGTGATCAAAGGACCACTCATGAAGTAAATCCTTAAAGCAGACCCATACTAGGGATGAGGCACCTAATTCCAATATCTACAAGGGGCCCCTTTAAAGTTGGGGGATTTGGGAGAGAAAAAAAAAAAAGTAAAGGGAAAATTTTCATGAAAAAAAAATATAGCCATCGCTAGCCTATCCTGGAGTGGACCTAGGAACATATTCGCTCTCTCTCTCTCTCTCTCTCACTCTCTCTCTCTCTCTCTCTCAAGGAAAGATGAACAAGAGAGGTGGAAGAGAAGCAGCAAAGAAGGCAAGAGAAAGGGCCGAGAGAAAGATATCAAGAGAGTTAGGGAAAGCGAGAGATGGGGAGGGGAACGGGGGAGGAGGATGGGAGGAGGAGGAGGGGGGGAAAGCAAGGCAGACTCCACAGTGATCTTTCCTCGCGGATGATTGAAGATGATCCGCAATTTTTTTCTCCACCATTTTAGGATAAGATCCCTTTTGCCTTCCGGAGGCTCTGGGATGGATGGATGCGGCAGGGTCAGCCATCCATTTTCGAGGGAGGAGAGCAATTCTGCTTAGCATGCAAACAATCAATAGAGTAGAGAAGAGGCTTTTGAAGAATGCAAGACTTTTCTCCTGGCTGCAGATTCGTTTCTCAAAACGAGCGACTTCAGAGTAAGGACTTGAGAGTAACATGGCATTAGCAACTGAACACCTTGTGAAAATATCATAAATGAAAAGGTATCGTTAATTCAATAACTTCTACTCTTACTATAAAATGCAACTTAATGACAGTCAGTGATAATTCGAAATACCTTTATAGAATAATTATGGGAAGCTAAATATGCGTCAGGATTTCCATTATGCAAGTGAGTTTCTTCAACAAAACTAAATACTTTTATTAAGTCATGTCGAAAATTGCTTTGGTATTTATTTTCTCTGAAATACCATTGAACTTTCAGAGGCATTAAGATGTAAATGATTTCTGAAATATTAGCAACTAACACCAGAAACATCTGAATTACGTAATTTAGAACAATGGAGTAATACTTAATATTACAATAATATAACGGAATACAAATGAGGCGCAAGTATAAATCAACAGGCGAATATGTCTTTTACAAGAACGAAACACCTCAAGTAAATTTTTTATTAGTTAGTTTCTTAGACAAATATGCACAACAGCTGATGTACTAAAGTATAAAGCATCGCTTCATTGCAGAGGATATATATTGAGGAGGTGAATAATTCCATTACTTACCGGTAAGAATTTTGACTGATGAAATTTCGTTTCGGCAAGATCCACGGGGAAAATAATAATAACATATAAAAAAGCAACATTTCTAACTGGAATCACAACTCAATTTTCATATCAGTTACTAAAACGAATGGATTCTTGAACAAAATTCAAGAAAATCTATCAACACAGGAAATTTCTTTCACTGTCTCAATTATGTACTGTAAACTATTTTATTTAAAAGATTATCATTTACTCGTCATATCCAACATGGAAACATCTATCAAACAATTCACATGCTCAAACATCTATCAAACAATTCACATGCTCGTAATACAAATATGCAAAGTATATACAAAAGTTCTACTAGTATGATCTTTGTTATAAATGTTTGAGTACGAAGCTATACGCTATAAGAAAATTTCACATTTTGCCAATAGAGTTTTAGGAAGAAAGTTTGAGTACGAAGCTATACGTTATAAGTAAATTTTATATTTTGCCGATAGAGTTCTAGGAAGAATGTTTGAGTACGAAGCTATACGTTATAAGTAAATTTTATATTTTGCCGATAGAGTTCTAGGAAGAATGTTTGAGTACGAAATTGTACACTATAACTGAATTTTATATTTTGCCAATAGAGTTCTAGGAAGATCATCAGGAGTCAGATGGAAGGATAGAGTGAGATCATGATTGAGGGGGATAATGATTAAGGGGAAATGGTGAGGACATACCCCTCGAGCCACCCACAGGAGAATAGTAAGTGCCAGCGTCAACGATGTTCCTTTGGCTTCCTCAATTTTAACTAAATTATACGGCAGTGAAATTAAAATTTATGTACGCGCTTAGGGACACTGATATATGCCCGGTAATACTCGACTATATGAAAAAGATCAGAAAAATGAACACATAGGTATCCATATTCAGATTACAATAATAAACATAAAAATGTACATATTCAGATTAGAAAAACGAACACAAAAATATCCATATTTAGATTAGAAACATAAACACAAAAATATACATATTCAGATTAGAAAAATGAATAAAAAATATCCATATAGATTAGAAAAATTAACACAAAAATATCCATATTCAGATTACAAAAATGAACACAAAATATCCATATTTAGATTAGAAAAATGAACACAAAACTACCCATATTCAGATTACAAAAATAAACAATAATATCCGTATTCAAATTAGAAAAATGAATCCAAAAATATCCATATTTAGATTAGAAAAATGAACACAAAAATATCCAAATTCAGGTTACAAAAATAAACACAAAAATATCCATATTCAGATTACAAAAATAACCACAAAATATCCATATTTAGATTCGAAAAATAAACACAAAAATATCCATATTCAGATTGGAAAAATGAACACAAAAAAATCCATATTCAAAACTTCTGATTCTAAGACGTCTTAGAGTAACATTTTGGAAAGGTCATGTCAAGAGGTTTTATTTAATATCAAAAAAGATATTCAAAACAAGACCCGACAGAAGTAACTGCAGTCATTATTCGACGAGATAAAATAATCACACAATTTGCCGAATGAAAGCATGTCCATTCATGGCCCAGTGGCAAAAACCAAAAGCTTTAGTCTTACTAAGCAATTACTATGTTAATTGGAAAACGCGCGCTCATGGAATACAAAAAAAAATTTGCCAAAATAAAGCATGCAAAAAAAAAATAAATAAATAAATGAAAAAAAAATAAAAAAAAAACACTAGAGGCGCCCTGTTCGCTCCAAAACGTTATCCCAGGTTATTAGTCTGAAAATAAATTACTGTGTAATCTAATAACCATAATTGATAACACAAACATTGTATTAAGAGTGACAAGGTGCGAATTAGTTATGGCACAGTGCTCATTACCTGTTATTATCATTTGAATGCCACAAGCTCTAACCTTTTAAATCCTACATGCAAATTATTAATTGGATGTAATGCAGGTTTCACTGGGGAGCGAAATAGCTGACGAATGCTACTTCGGATCAATAGATTTGAAACAATAAAACGAGTAGTCGACCACAGTTACTGTGTGTCATAATTCCTAAATTGGACCGCAGGCCATAACGCAAAATGTACTATAACGGTATGAAAATAAATGTTGACAATATATCTTCATTCATACGGGGCTATATGTCTACAATGAAAAACATCACACGTCACAGAATGAAAAGCATTGTACAACATAATTCATAGTAAAGGACCATAGCTTGTAATGCAGGGAAACTTTTACAGAAGTCGTGCATGTATGTAAATGAATAATATATATTGTATATACATCTATATACATAACAAAAACCAGATAACATTAAATAATGTAAAACTTTAAAATAACACATGTTCTATTCTAAAGTTTTAAATTAGTTAATATAAGCTGATTTATGTGATAATTTGTGCTTTTATCTTGTAATTTGTTATATACATATATATATACACACAGGTATATAATTATATATAGTGAGTGCATATATATAATGCCAAAATATATTTACACAGAAAGTACGTTACTCTCAAATATGATAAATTTAAACAACGTATCTTATAAGACGAAAAACTTATCGCCCTCACCGAACGAAGCAATGAAGACGAAAGTGAACACTGAATGAACTTCGGCTCTCATTCACGTTGCTGTTTCACTTCCAAAAATTCTTCTGAAGCTCATTCCCCCCCCCCCCCCCCCCCCCGCCCCCCACCCCCCCCCCCCCCCCCCCCCCCCCCCCCCCCCCTGCCCGTCGGCGAAAAAGGAAAGAGACGATTTTTCAGAAATTGGAAAAACACCCGACTCTGGAGACGAGTTTGCGAAAAATTTTGACACTTTAAAGAAACTATCGAAATTTTACGATATCAAGAAAAGTTCGTATTCACTGGTGGCTTTTTTTTTTTTTTTTTTTTTTTTTTTTGTCACCTATTAGTTTTTTAACGTGGCGTGTGGGATGTTCTTGACAGATTTCAACTTCATTTTGGATGAATAGTAGATCATGTTTTCCATCGAAATTTCTATCCAAATACAGATTCATGATCTTTTTTCGGTAATACTGAAAGAAGATGATATTTTCTCTAACTTCAGGGAAGTAACTTCAGGGCAGTAACTTCAGAGCAGTAACATCAATGCAGTAACTTCACATAAAAAATCTATTTTAGCAACAGTGATTTAGTCTAGTGAAGAGGAAAAATGTTTAATAAAAATAAATGTTGCACAAGTTTTTCACAAATTCTAAAGCAAAACAATTCCAAAGATGACAATACGACAATATGACTAAGATTGCAATTGGAAAGAAATAGGAAATTCAATAAAGAATTTGAACTCTCACTGAAAAAACACGAAGCAAGATTTTCACAAAAATGAAAACTCTCAGAGACTGATTGAATTGAAAAAAAAAAGAGGGAATGAAAAATTAAATTAAAAAAACGCATTCAAATTTCCTTAGACGATACAGCCAGTGACAAAATTAATCGCATACAGATACCCGGAAAGGATTCATTCGAATCAAAGAACAGTCGAGTAATTGTTTGCAATGCTTCTGTTTGTTTGTTTGTTTGTATGGTGCTTTTACGTTGCTTGGAACCGGTGGTTATTCAACAACGGGACCAACGGCTTTACGAGACTTCCGAACCACGTCGAGAATGGATTTCTATCACCAGAAATACACATCTCTCACTCCTCAATGGAATGCCCGAGAATCGAACTCGTGGCTACCGAGGTAGAAGACCAACACCATACCGACCACGCAACTGAGGCGCTTACAAGAGAAACAACATACACCTATGCGCCTAAACTCTACCTCTATCACAAACAGCCACGTGGACAAACAGAAACCTTAATTCTAAAGAAAACATACTTTGTAAATGATATTTATATAAGAGATAAAAAATGCATCACATCTTTCGTCCTAAGACGAGGCTAAATGGGTCTTTATACCTATACAAATGTTTCATTATAAACGTAAATTATATAATTTCATTATAAAGAGAAGAAATGAAAATGAAAGCCTAAATACTACACGATCATGTATCTCCCACTATTATGAAACAAATTAATGTACCACATCAATATCTATTTAAATACCATTGAGAGTAAACACACATGCAGTACCCTGTAATTGTTTATAATAATAATATTAATTGTTTATAATAATATTAAGGCAATCATACTAACGGACAGTTAAGATTTCTATGCATGACAATGTGCAAAGTGTTCCTGATTGATACTAGAGGTTCTTCCTCGCAGAAGGCAATCGAATTGAGAGAGGAGAAGGCAGAATAGAGAGAGAGGAAGAGAGGAGAGATGAGGCAGCCATCAACCTTACACCATGAGGGACTCTGCTGGTAATAAGACTCTCCAATTAAGAGTGAGACAGAGGAAGAGAATCAACTTGATCAAAGACGACTTTTTGCCAGCAATGAGACTCGCTAGGGAAGAGAGAGAGAGAGAGAGAGAGAGAGAGAGAGAGAGAGAGAGAGAGAGAGAGAGAGAGAGTTTTCAACGCCTAAAGCCAGAGATCATCAGACAGCAGCAAAAAACTCCATCGCCAATAGAGTATGCAAATATCGGTGATGACGTTCTAAACAGCTTTCATATCACATCACCATAAGATGATTTACTCGAAGAGCGCCAACGAATACCCATATCAGGGTGTGACTTTCCAGGACGGGAAATGAATAACAACAGCGGAGGATGAAATTATTGTTATTATTATTATTATTATTATTATTATTATTATTATTATTATTATTATGCAGTTATTGGATGAGACGATTTTTCTAATAATTTTAAAACTTCCTTACTTCACAACGTTTATTTTTTAAGAAAACCGCGCATCCAAATGTATACTGTATACATACATACATAATACATAATACATACATATATACAATACATATATATATATACTTATATATATACATATATATATATATATATATATATATTATATAGTATATATATATATATTAATACCTATATAATTATATATATATATATGTGTGTGTTGTGTGGTGTGTGGTGTGTGTGGGGTTAGTTAGCTTCTATTATTACCGACCTTTTCTTTCTCCTCTTATGGCTCATTAGAGGTTTTGAGGACCTGAACTTCAACCTTTACTCATCGTTTCTCTTGTTACTACTGATGACCAAGGAATGCAATACCAGCTGATTCTTGCAGATGCCTACGCATATCAACGGTCGAATATTCTCTCAAGGGGAAACTGAAACTGCCTCGTGTACCACAATTCCAGCAGAGCAGATGTAAACCATTCATTCACGAAAAGTAAATGTATTTACGTGTACTCTTGGGATTTGTATCTTCCTTTTCAAAATCAAATTTACGAGTAATAGATGAAACATTCAGCATCAAATTCCTTCAAATTTGTTCATATTCTTAAGTCATTTTAAATATATTTACTTGCATATTGTTGTGTAGTCGCCGTGCCACCATGTACTCAAAACTAAGGCAAGGACACATCCTCTTTAGCATGCCATTCAATAATCTTACGTGTCTGTTAACTAGTATGCTGCTACACTTAAATGCATTCCTTATAATGGTAATTTCTTGTTATTGTTTTTTTATGGATATAGACAAAAGAAAACCTAATTTTCTAGGTTTAATAAATCATCTTCCGCTGTTATTTGTCTCCATACTTGCAAGTATTACATTTCCACAACTATTCTGACCCAGTCGATGTAGCACTCCTCCTCTTATCAAGCTGTTTACTTCCTAAATATTGTAATTGCTTGATGAAATCTTTACATTTATTTATTGGCTAAAACTCTACTTGTAGTTTAAATATAACTTGGAAAATTTACTTTTCGTTGCTTCTTTGAGAATGAAGCCTTTAATATTTTTCATTTTATACGGCATTCTTTATTTTATTACTTTATGGTGTTTTTACGTTGCATGAAACCAGTGGTTATTCAGCAACGGGACCAACGGCTTTACGTGACTTCCGAACCACGTTGAGAGTGAACTTTTATCACCAGAAATACACATTTCTAACCCCTCAGTGGAATGTCCGAGAATCGAACTCGCAGCCACCGAGGTGGCAGGCCAAAACCATACCAACCACGCCACTGGCATTTTTTATGTTTCTGCTTTCTTTGGTGATAGTAATCTAAACCCTGGCTACGCAATTCATCCTTTATTCATATGTGGGCGTTTTATCGCAAACAATATCTTGTGTAACTTCTTGCAAGTGAATTTCTCCGCAATATGAATGCCAGACCCCTAAACTAAACCAAGCTAAAAAGCTTGTTATGAATATCCCCATCATCACTGGGAAACGAGAAAGGTTTCTTCCGTATAGGCACGATACAAATATGAGCTGCTCGCATTTTAAAAGAGCATTCTCCTCTTCCTAAATGCTCCCCCGACCCAGAGACTTAGGCTACTGGCACTTCCAAACGATGGCTCTGAGTCTCGCCTTCTCCTTGGGGACCGATGCCTTTTTGAGCGTTTCGTATTTTCCCTTTAGTGCGACGTAATTAGGCATACATTCCTCTTCAGCCTCTGTGTGTGTGTGTGTGTGTGTGTGTGTGTGTGTGTGGAGAGAGAGAGAGAGAGAGAGAGAGAGAGAGAGAGAGAGATCATCATGTAAAATAAAACAACTCTCTGTTTCCTCTTTCTTTACGTAGGCAATCATATCAATCTCATTCACATTGCAAAAGAGAATCTGCGGCGAATCTGAGAGAGAGAGAGAGAGAGAGAGAGAGAGAGAGAGAGAGAATCTTCATTTAGTAAACATCACGGAAAATAATCTCTCTCTCTCTCTCTCTCTCTCCTCTCTCTCTCTCTCTCCTTACGTATGCAAGCATTTCAATATGATTCATATTGCAGAGGGAATCTGTAGAGAGAGAGAGAAGAGAGAGAGAGAGAGAGAGGAGAGGGAGAGAGAGAGAGAGATGAGAACATTCTGCATTAATAAACATACATAAAAGATATCTCTCTCTCTCTCTCTCTCTCTCTCTCTCTCTCTCTCTCTCTCTCTCTCTCCTTCCGTATGCAATCATTTCAATATGATTCATATTGCAGATGGAATCTGCAAAAGAGAGAGAGATAGATACAGCATATCTGCATTAAGTAAACATCACAGAAAATAAAACATCTCTCTCTCTCTCTCTCTCTCTCTCTCTCTCTCTCTCTCTCTCTCTCTCTCTCCCTTAGTATCAATATTTCAATCTTGTTCACTTGCAGAGACTTGAAAAAAGAGAGAGATAGATTAGCATCTGCATTAAGTAAATCACAGAAGATAAAAACATTGCTCTCTCTCTCTCTCTCTCTCTCTCTCTCTCTCTCTCTCTCTCTCTCTCTCCTTACGTATGCAATCATTTCAATTTTGTTCATATTGCAGAGGGAATCTGCGAAAGAGAGAGAGATAGATGAAGTGTATCTGCATTAAGTAAACATCACAGAAAATAAAAGATTCTCTCTCTCTCTCTCTCTCTCTCTCTCTCTGCGTACGCAGTCATTTCAATCGCATCTCATTCATATCTGAGCGAAATGCCAAAAGCCAAGGAATTTTTTTTTTCTAAGGAATGATATGACTAAGGCATTTTAGAGTCAAATCACAAAGGCCAACGAGGACATTCAATGCAGCCACTGCACTCGATAGGCCAGAGCCGTAATGAAGATCCGCATTGCGTATTCAGATGCAAATCTACCCTAAAAATCCTGGTAAGAATGTAATTAATTACAATAACAATGCTATGACTACTTGCACTATTATTTCAACTGCTTTAGGGTCATTATCAACAACAATGATAACGATAACGATTTTACTGCCGCTAGTAATATCATCTTATAGCAGGCCACTTTGTAAACAGAACTTGAGGGGTAAATTTATATATAATATATATGTTATATAATATATCTATATATATAAATATATATTTATAGATATACATACATAATATATAATATACATTACATTATATACATATAATATATATATATATTATAATAATTAATATATATTATCTTATATTATATATTTCAATACCTCTGCCATAAATACAACTACCTCTGCCACTACTCCTACTAATAGTACTACTACTGCAACAACTTAGCCATAATCGTTTTCGGCAACACCATTTATGGTAATAATGCATTTTATCTAAGTTCCGCTATTCTAGAGCATCTGTTTTGAATAAAACTACAGTCAACTATTTCTCATACGTATCATGGGGGGGGCGGGGGGGTTAAAAAAAAAATAACTCGTGAAATTTAAAAAATTAATGATGCCGCTTACTGGGATATTGCCATAGAAATTACAAAGAAATATAAAATGCAAACCTCTATTTCACCAAAGGTATTCAAGTATAAGCCACGATTAAATAAGCAAACCAAAACTTTTTTTTCTCTTTTCAAGTGTCAGCTGACTAAAACTTTAAAATAATAAGGAAGGAAGTTAAATCCGCATTCAGAATCAGCCGAAGAGTGTAGAAATGTAAGGTCTTTGTTTTATTAATCCTACGTCTTTAATCTAGTAAACCTTGAACTTTGTATATAAATCTAGTTGATTTTTATCCCTCCTACGTAAGGGCTGTAAAGCTCTTTATCTTTAAAAGAAAAAAAAGAAAGAAAAAAATGATACATATATATATATATATATATATATCTATATATATATATATATATATGTGTGTGTGTGTGTGTGTGTATGTGTGTATATATACATATATATAATAAAAACAATAAAATATAAGAATTTCGTTATTGCAAAATAGGGAATTGTTATTCCATATAAAACACTGATTTTTATATACCCATCCAAAATCATCTTTTTCTTTAAGTTTTCAATTTTGACAACAATAAATGCTCGAATTACTTTTTCAATAAAATAGTTCGATTATCAATATACACAGATAAAAAGCCATCGTCAATAAAGAATTTACATTCAGTTCTAATCTTAGACTGTCAAAACATTATAAGCTTTAAAATCTTTTGATAAGGGAAACTACAGAGAGGTACGATATTCATATGAAACATTATTAAAAAGTAGAAAGCAACTCTATTTCAATTACATTTTAGTATTTCCAATCATGTGATTTCTGGGCAAGTTAGATTTCCTTCTAGAAATGAAAACAAATATCTGAAGGCGTTCCTCAGTTACCAAAACCTAAAGCACCATCTTGTAATAAGGCGAGAGAGAGAGAGAGAGAGAGAGAGAGAGAGAGAGAGAGAGAGAGAGAATAAAAAATTCTGGGAATAATACGTAGTTACCAACAGAAAGACCCAGGTACATTTGCAACTGGATCACGTACCACACTCACTTTTGTGCCTGCATGGCCAATGGTAAACAAGAAAGGCTAGTGATACGGGCGGGGGAAAACATTTACGCTGCAGTGTATGATAAAACCAACAGCAAAACATGAACTACGGGGGTTTACAAACTTCCGTGTATTTGTAGTATGTATATATTTATATATATATATATATATATATATATATATATATATATATATATATATTATATATATATATATATATATATATATAGATGCTGACTGACTAACGTGTATAACTCACTTCACAGCTTTAGTCAGCAAAGGCACGGCGGGAATTTTTATAGAATAAAATCTTGGACCTTTACGCTGATGAGCCTGATTTGCAAACGGAGGCACACCTATACATGCACAAAATGACGAGTCGTTTCACCTAACAGGTGAAGATTTCTGAAGAAATAAAACACAACAGCCACTCCTCTCGTTCATACATATAGTGCTGATCCATGGATACACTCCTTGTGTAGAAAAATTCCACAATAATAACCGCCCCATAAAGTTACAGTGTGAAAGACATGTCAACTTAAGTCTTTAGCTCACACCTTACCATTCATTAGTACACATTCTCTCACTTTCTGGAAACACCTGTAAGATCCCGTCATTTCAATTACTCTTCCACACCATCTGCGCAGCTTTCTCAAGGTCATATTCTACTCCTTATCAATAATTCCGAATTATATTCTCTTTTCAAAGCCTATCATCTTTCACTTTTTCAAATCATCACTGACAAAAAGTCTTACGGCTTCTATGTACTTCACATTTTGCATCCTTTCAGATTGATTTTGTCAACATATGCTATGCAAACAAAACTAATCTGAACCTCAATCTTTCTACATTTATATTAAATATCAGTACTTCAATTCCATAAAGGAGTGTGTTGAAAATTCTTTCACGTTGCATATTTCAACATCGGACTCTTTGGCCAATATTGTGCACACACTACTCCGTCCCTGATTTACTATTTCAGTGACTCAACTCGTACATTTACTCATTAAAGTCATTCACTGCTTAATATCTTAACATTACTCCTGCTTTCACTTACTTCCAACTTCCATTTTCTCTTGCTAATACTTTCAAAATCTTTCACAGGTTACAGCAGCTTTTCTTCTCTATCACCAAAACAGTAATCATCAGCAATGTGACACTCCCCTTTCCACCTATATCTAACATCCTGTTTCTGTTGCCTGGCATAACTTCGTCGATAAAAGGCTTTTTTCTCTTTCTATTTTTCTTCAGTTTTTCTAGGCATTCTACTTTTAATTTATCATCGCCTTCCTTTTTCCCCCATTTACTTTCATATCTCCCCCAATCATCCCTTTGCGTGCATTTGCATGATCTTTTCTTCTGTCGTGCAATTACATCTCAAATGACCTCTCGTTTCTGCATTCCAGCTATTAGCAATTCTATTCTCGTTTCCTACCCTCCTCAACCCGACACCATTCTGGAATTTTGCACATTCCCAGCTCATTTTATCATTCATCGCCTTAAATGCTATTCACATTTTACTGCAATCAAGCTCGCTTGTCTTAATTGCATTTAGAGCAACTTTTCACCCCTTATTCTGCTACGAAAACTTTTTCAATTTTTGCTTTAACCAAATAAGGATTAAATATGCTCCCATACATCACTCTACTTGCCATGACACATTAACTGGCTTTTCCTCTACTCTGTACTACACTTTAAATGATAATTCAAGAAACACAAGCTTCTTTCCTTATACATTTCCGCAAGGAGCTCCAGAGAGAGAGAGAGAGAGAGAGAGAGAGAGAGAGAGAGAGAGAGAGAGAGAGAGAGAGAGAGAGAGACTATTCATACACCTGTGTATGGGTCTGCATATTATTTTAGTAGTTAAATATCAATCAGTCTCGCAGCCCTTGGTGATCGATTTTATTATCGCAATCTTTTCGCGCTAATGGAAACGCGTGAGCGAATTTTGGTCCAAGCTTCCCAGCATTATTTCATAATGATCACTTTCATGAATTTTATTACCTAACGTATTCAAACGCATAATAAATGGGTGAAGGGCAAATGTTTCTAGAATTGGATCCGCTTTTGAATAATTGTGGCTCTTAAACTTCTCACTCGCTGTCCATTGAGTTGTCAGACTTATGGCCCCATTCGGCATGACGCTGAATATATCAAGAATATGAACTGAAGCTCAGTCAGTAAAAAATGCCAATGCCATGGATATGAGTAATTGACTTTAATGGCCCTCTCTCTCTCTCTCTCCTCTCTCTCTCTCTCTCTCTCTCTCTCTCTCTCTCTCAAGACATGAATATATTTCTTTAAGCCGTCTAAATATCTTTTAGAAACCATTAAGAACAATACAAAGCTAACTGATTTTAGCAGTATTCTCTCTCTCTCTCTCTCTCTCTCTCTCTCTCTCTCTCTCTCTCTCTCTCTCTCCAAGCCTTCTATATATCTTATTGAAACCATTAAGAGCGAGACAAAACTAGATATCAGGATTAAAACATTCATTAAGCAATCCATTACTGAAAACTATATACGGCGCGATTCGTGTTTGTTTAAAAACCCTAGGAGACCATCAATGAATACGTAATGGCAACTAGCTTCGTTCTCCTGGTACGTTTCATTAAAACTAATATCTTATTAATAATGTTCTGCCTATATTAATCTAATTAGTATTTCGCTTAATCGAGAAGATAAACCATGAGATAAGACAGTCAAAATGAAGATATAAAAGATCATACGTGAAGATCGTTTTCAGAATTGAGTTAAGTAAACGTTCATGGTCTCCTGATTTCACAGCTATAAGGAGATCAGAAACTGTAAAAACAAAAAATCAATAAAACGAAATTTTTGTCTTGAGGACGAAGACATATCAGTCAAATCCACGTAAAAAGCTAATCTGTGAGTGGACTCATTTTCAGTTAGCTAGGTATAGTCACTCGCGAGGGAAACCGGTCATGTGTATACACGTATATACACAAACAGAAATAGTTAAAAATGGTTTTAATCTTCCAGTTTTCAACCATCTTCATGTACCTCATTCAATGTTCAAGTAGGAAGCAGAAGACAGCCCAAGTTTTTTCATTTCCGCAGGACTGAAGCATTTCTCTTGTTTTTTAAGGCAAGATTGGATAGACTGAACCAAGATGACTGAACTATGAGGAACAGGTTCCCAGTATCAGCGTGAGAGCTTCATTAATTAAATGATTGCCCAAGTCAGAACGAGAATATATTAAAGCAAAGTTTTAAGGTAATATAAAGTCATGATAATTAGGAATCCAAGTTCTTCCTATTAAAACCTTTTGATCTAGAACTAAAAGCAGGCATTCCAAATACAAACCAGCTAAGAACAATATTTTTCTATTTACAAATGTATAAGATACAAAAAAAATAAACAATCCAAACTTTTGATAACAAACAGAAAATCATAGAAAGACTCCAAACTTGCTAACTTTATCACATTTGTTAATAAAAAATTCTATCTATAGCAGATCAGAGACTACACATACCGACATCTGTCAAATATAGAATTATTTATCATTCCTAATCAAAATAACAAAAAAATACGACAAATAAGCTCATTGGAGACCACTTTTCATAAACACCGTCGTAATTTTTTATCGTTTCTGTCTTTAACAATAAAAATAATGATGGTTATTAAGTGATAATAAAAACAGACATCCCAGTTCTACTTCAAGAAATACCGAATAGTTTGATTCTCGATCGTACAAGTGTTTGGTTTCAATTTAGCTGACTCTTTGAAAACGAGAGAGATCATATCTTCTTACGGACAAAAACAAGATTGAAGAGGAAGTAAAAACGAAACTTTATTTTTTTTTGGTATTCCTTATCCTATGGAATGAGAATATATATATATATATATATATATATATATATATATATATATATATATATATATATATATATGCATACAATTATACACACAGTAGATATACATACATACCACTATATATAGATTATTCAAAATTCCACCTCGTCTCCTCCCAGAAATACAATTACATTGAAAATTTAGGCCGTGACTGGAGGACGAGGGGTCGAACAAAGAAAAAAAACTAAACTTCTCAGGCATAAGGCCGATTTTACTGAGGAGGGAGGAATTTACATAAAAGCTGGACTCTAGTTTTAAAAGCACTATATTTACATGAATTTGCAGAGGTCCAGGGACACACAAGGGGCAGGGGGGGGGGGGGGGGGGGGGAGGGGGGGGGACCGCTTTTCAATCCACCCAAACACGTGGCGGGAGCAGTTCAGCCCCGGCATTTAGAAATTCCCACAACGGATCAAGATTGCAAAGCTTCAAGGATTTCCAATTCCTACTACAGCCAGGCACAACGTTTGTCTGCAAATAGAGGACACAGGCATAAGGCAGGGGGGCACACGAGGGCGAATGTTACTCACTACTTTCTTTCAATCAAAAGGGGGAATGAAATGACTGGGAAATTTACACAGGAGAAACTATTTCGTGGCTTAAATTCACTAGGGGGATGTTACAAGTATCACAGGGGAGTAATTACAGAATTGAGCCCAGATGGCAGGGTGGAATGAAAACTGCACAAGTCGCCTTGGCAAAAAGGAAATGAAATACAAAGGTAAAACAGTTCCCTGGTTGAAATGGAACTTCCCTACAGTACCTTACAGATGAGGCAGGTAGTCTTCTCCTTGATGTTTGGCACCATGGACTTTAAAACATACTTGGGGCTTCCCAAAGCATGGGAAAGCCAGGGCCAGGAGGGGGTGGTGGGCAGCGGCGTCTGGTCAGAAGCAAGGCTCTGACCTGTCCTAGGTCCGGTGTTCTGAGACTTGGCTGCTGCTTTCCATGCCTTTTGAAGCGGTCACTCTGCAGGGGTTAATTCCATGCACCAATGGGAGAAGAGATAGCTTTATCAAGAGAAAAAGGGAGAATGGAGAAAATGGGTTCTTTTCAAGTGGAAGGGGGTAAATTGTAAACCTTGGTATATAACATAGATGCTTTAAAACTTGGGTAAAAGGCTATTTTTCCTTGGTTCTAGCTTAAAATCTTGAACAAATAATATATATACATATATATATATATATATATATATATATTATATATATATATATATATATATATATATAATATAAATGTGTGTGTGTGAATAACAAAATATCTGTCGACTATAAAAATCCGAACCGCTTGAGTGTCTCAGCCAAATTATTGCTCACGGCCTTTACGGTTACTCTAAAATGATTTAAACTCAAAATCAAACCTATACACCGTGACAGACAAACAAACTCGGACAAAACAAATGGAATTTTCATTTTACGTCACCTTTTCCTTCAGTGTTACTGTGTTAATTGTTATTTTTCGACTGACGCTCCACCTTTTATTCCTTGCACTGTCAGACGTATGGTTAACCTACAACAGTAAATCCAAATCCCCTATAACATAAATTTTAATCAGAATTTACTTGAATTTTGATCATCATTTATGATGATAATTAATATAGCTCTTTATTACCTCGCTAAAAACTGCACTGAAAACTTAAATCGATCATTTCTTGCCATTGTACGTACAGCTTCATGTGAACAAGTCATTTGCCCCTCCCGTTCATACGTATGGTTGTCGACTTTATAAGATATAAGTAACTAAACATATTCCCTTTTCGCGTACGGTGTTAAAATGGTTCTACACACGATCCTACGTCATTTATTACATAAAATATCAAAATCGTGTAGGAAGAACAAGTTAGTTTTGCTGTTTAACTTTTGTGGCTGGAGCGAATTTCTGCGGGAAGCACGTACGTATTATAAAGCAAAATCATTCATTCACTATCTAGCATTCAAGGTTAAAACTACCAAGATTTGTTCAAAGGACACATCTTAAATTGACCGTTACATGCGTGGCATGAGATTGCCTCCTCGAGGCTCTTTCTCTCTCTCTCTCTCTGCTAAGTCAACAAAATGCCAGTTTCCTCATTAATTCGTTCGCTTCTTCTCAGTTGTAGCCTTCGACACTTGTTACAATTTTGAAAACCAAATACTGTTCAAAGGTAGATTAGAATAAAATGCGACTTATAAGGCAAAGTGGTTTTCTTCGTGATGGAAAAGCCTTAAAGGAAAACACAGTACAGTATTAATGTCCTCTGACAGAAAACTAAACAATATGGAGATTTCAGAAATAGAGATGATGTTATACTAGCAAATAATTCAGAAATACCAAAGTATCATCATTAGCAAATACAGATCCAAATGTTACATGGACAAATTGTGTATATAAAAACTTGGGTTACGAGTATGTATAGGTTGAATATTTCTCCGATAATGAATACAGTATGACTTACAGGAAACTGGAGCTAAGATATGCAAGAATAAAAGTAAGATGAATGTGCATTACTTTCTCTGGGGTAATGTGGAGTACACGTTCATTAAAACTGTACATACACAGACTTTTCTTTTATAAATATATACATTTAGTTTTCCCGGGCAACTACGGGTTGGTCAGCTAGTGTGTATGTATATATATAAAGGCACTAGTAGCAACATATAATATTAAATAGTGGGGTTGATAACCTTAGCTCTTGCCAGTTAGAGACAGTTGCAACACGCTGGATTCCTCGAAGATGCTGAAATGGAAAAAACAAACAGGAAGCTTACCACGCATAATTGGGGTCAGTGACACATTCCAAAGATCACGAGTTTCATATACGTAGCTTGCATGCATTCGTGCGTCGATTGGTGAGTGTGAGTTCATTACGCGTGTCACAGAAAATGACATATAACTCGGGTATGTGAATTGGCAGAGGAATTGGACGGCCAACTGTCCAAGAAGACAACAAGTGCTTTCGGTGTAGGAGGGGCGTTGCAGGTCCGTCGGACAAGGTAACGTAAATTGGAAAACTTCGGAAAAGTTAACATTTAAAGTGACAATTACTTCAGTTCTAAAGAGAGGGAAGTGAGGTGCGGCACACGTTCTTTATTGACGAACTTTAATGTTTTATGGTGTCATAATTATGGCCTCTTTATTTCAGATGGATTTGAAGTCACCATATAGGAAAATGGGTCTCCTCTAGACTATTTTTTGACTTTGATAAACTATGAATGTTTGGACATTTAGGGGAAAAGGGGGTACTTACTTAAATATGATTTTGAGAAGAATATGATAGTTTAACGTTTCTTTTTGGGGTCATGCTTAACTCATTTTATTCCATTTTCATGTTAGCTAATTTTGGGAAATAAAAAGTATATTTTTGTAACAGCGAGATTATATATTAGCCTAGTTTGAAACTTTGATTTTCAGCTAACTTCAGAGACGGCATTCAACAGGAAAAAGGTAGGCCACATTACTAGTTAGGTTTTTTTCATTTGTTTAAATGAGTGTCATTTGACCAAGTTATATATATACTATGCACATATATAACGTATAATATAATATAAAAGCGAGACAAAGCGAGACAGACAGACAGAGAGCTAGTGTCAGAATGAAATAGCAGAAACTTAATCCAATCAAGCCTTTATTCGAAATAGAATTCTACAAATAAATCCAGCACAACCACCAATCACCTTTGTGAGCTTCCATCTCGCAAAACCATCCGTATCTGAGCGTGATGTGATATCCAGAGCTTCAACAACCTCATAAAAGGGGAACAACGAAATAGGAAATCCGACGAAATAAAAAAAAAAAAAAAACTGTCACCGAAGGACATTGTTTTACGGGTTCGTTACATTACTGCTTAGGTTAAGATGTAGTATTTGGCTCCAGTAATATAATGTTTAACACTCTCTCTCTCTCTCTCTCTCTCCTCTCTCTCTCTCTCTCTCTATCCATATATATATATATATATATATATATATATATATATATATATATATATATATAAATTATATATACACACAGCTATAATACATATGTATGTTGTATGTGTGTATGCATTTCTGCATTTACGCGGTTGTGTTTGTGTGCGTGCATGTATGTCGGCAAAATCTGGAGAGAGAGAGAGAGAGAGAGAGGAGAGAGAGAGAGAGAGAGAGAGAGAGCAAGTAGTAGCAGCTCACTTCTGCATGGCCGAAAACAGGATATGTTTGCATCTTTCCAAAGAAATATGTTTTTCTTGGTCCTACCAACGCACACGAATTCTTCCGTAAATCGGCTCCAAAAGAATCTGTGAAGACTTCATGGGACTTTATTTTAGTGTATATGTGCATAAACTAACATCCCTTTACAAAATGCCAAATTCAGGCCGAAATGACTTTCGTCCAAATTTTGTAACCAATTTTCCGTGACTATTTAACTGAAGGAAATAATGGGACAGACTTTTATTTTCTTTACTCCTTTCCTTTCAAATTCACCTCCATAAATAGATTGATTCCAATGACTTCTCATTTCCACGAAACATGGAATATTATCAGACGTGTCAGTCAATAAATAATACATTATATAAAGTAAAGTGAGCGCACACACACACACACACACACTCATGCATATATATATATATATATATATATATATATATATATATATATATATATATATATATATATAGTGTGTGTGTGTGTGTTTGTTTGCATTTATTAAATATTATTCCCTTTGAACGTAAGTTTTTCTGAATGTATAGTTAAGTCGATATAAGTGGTATTTATGACCTAACAGAGTATGAAAAAGTCATGTATGAATTAGTGAAAAACTGTTGTGATATTTTATATATATTATATATATAGATATATATATATCATATATATATATACTATATATATAGTATATATATATATATACACACACACACACACACATATATATATATATATATATATATATATATATATATATATTATATATATATATATATATATTCTTAAACGCATTTGTATGAATGAAAAGCTACTTAGGACCTTCAGTAACAGCACAAGTTCAATCAAGAGTGGGCGGCTAGTGATCTTCATTATCTTAGCTACATCGTATAATACTTTCTGAAGAAATTCTTAAGGAATCGTTTCTTACTGGTCCACTATGTATCTAAGAATTTCAAACATGACCAAATTATAAGGCTATCTTTATTTGACGTTGGTACATCTGTGAACAGCTCCGTCAGATAAATATGCGATTTAAAAGTCGAAAGTATTGAGCCAATCTCTGGGGAAGCTGCTTCATATTATTTTTCTTAACTGCCTCACTAGGACCTTACTTCAAGCATAGATTCCCTTCGTCTCTGTCGTAATGATTCGTCTTATTATCCTAATTTCGTATTTTAATCTGTAATTTTGACAGCTAACGGAAAGTATTAGAGTACTATTTCCTCTCCCGCACTGTACGCAGACATGGAGTTGCAGATTCCGAAGGTCACAGAATGAGAGGTGAACAGGAGAGAAAAACATCTGATCAGCACTTCTTACCATTCAAATCTGTGACATAGATACCCTGCATTCCTCCTTGCCTCCTAAATCACTTGACACACCTCTACAGGACTACACAGACTTTACACGGATTCATAAAAGAAGTCTATAAACAAAGACTAAGCTGTAATTCACTATGAAGATACACGATGCATATATAATTAACAGAATATGGGCCATGACGATGTGTTGTGGGTTACAAGATTTTTTTTTTTTTTCCTCCGCCTCAGATAAACCAATGAGGAAAACTGAAAATTATTTATATTTGGAAAGCGATTTTCAAACTAACGACTTAGGAATTAATTACGAGTGACTAAAGGAACCCATGTCCTTTAATCTGTTTTTTTTTTTTTTTCATGCATAAATATTACGTGCAGGTGTGCCACAGTGACGAATGGACTGCAAGGTATAAATCCTGACTAGTTGTGTATCTAGATTTTATTTTTAAATTTCTTCGGTAAAAATTCACTTTATATGTATTAATCCTCTTGCAGATGTCTTAAAATACAAAAGATTAAACATTTGTATCCTTTTACCTCCTTTTCCCCTGTAGTACATTTGCACGCATATACATTTTTTATCCCGGTGATTTAAAGCACAACCTTTTAAATATAAATATATATAAATATAAATGTAACCTTGCGAAAACACTCTCTACCTCCTAATTACGCGGTAGCGCCACAAGAGCGCTCGATTTTGTTAACAATGGAAGGAAAAAGTACCCTACTTGTACTCTCTCTTTATTTTGTTTTTTTTAATCACCGTCATATCTCCAGGCGATCGACCCAAAGCACAAGCACGCTCTTCAGGAGTGCTTGCATTCATGACGTATGTTTTCAACTTGTTTTTGGAAGTCTACAAAATAAAAATTATTCTTTACTCTATTTATTTTATTAGTCACGGGTAAAGTAATACTAAAAGGTGGATTTATAAGAAAAATCCATTTTGTTATTGAACTATGTTATATAAGACTAATATATTCTTTATAAGATCGAGGGTGAAAATACTTTGTAGATTATAATGGTTTAACAATATATATCAGAAAAACTGATTTAAGAGAGAAAGGCAGTCATGCAAAAGGGAGGGAGAGAGCGAGAGAGATAGGAGAAGAGAGAGGAGAGGAGAGAAGAGAGAGAGAGACGAGACTTCTTACCTGAGGCAAAACTTCGGAAATATATCAAGTCCGTTCACGGTTCAAAAAAAAAAAAAAAAAAAAAAAAACTTGATCATGAAAACGAAAATAATAGTTAAAAAATAGCAAACAACAACAGCGAAAAAAGAAAAAAAAGTCATCACACAAAACAAAACCAAGCCCTGGTCAGCGGAGGTCATGACCATCGCCCCCGCCAGGGGAGCAAATTCCGTCCACGAGAAAAACAGCTTCTCCTTGAATATTTCTTTTCCCCCCAAAAGGGATATCGGACTCAATACAAGAAAGCCCCAAGTGCTTGAGCCCTTTCCCAGACCTGAGCTGCTTGCTCGCGAATTCAGCCAGAATAATTTCCTTCGCCACTGAACAAGCGCATCGGACAAAGGAAGGATCCTGTTTCCGAATCCCTCGAATCGTGTGGGATGTGGCTCTGGCTTCAGCAAAGGTTTTGTTTTAGTTTTATTCTTTTTTTATTTTGTTACTTGAAGATAGTAAATATAGGCTTTTCCATTTATCATTCCTCTAATTCTAAATATATTCCATTTATCATTCCTCTAATTCTAAATATATTAAGTTTTTTTCCAACGAACACAGTAAAACTTTCTATCTCTGCCTTCAGTCTCATTCATACACACGAACACACACACAATAATTATCAAAATGGAAAGCAACCAGAATCCATTCACCAGCCTAATGACAAACAGAAGGATATATATATACCTTGCTTATTGATCCTGAGGACGTTCCCTCCTATCCTACCCAAGACATTCCTCTCCTGAGGTAAAAAGTCCACGAATCTCATCTCGAGTTAACTTCTATTATCTGCTCTTTTCTCTGGTTCCGCTTTCATTTCTTGTCACTCGTTCCAATTGCATTTCTTTTCGTTTGGTTCACTTTTACGTAAGAAATCTAATGAAAGTTTATTCTTATCCATGAGAATCTTTCATCAATGAAATTCCTGTCCAGTCGAGCAAATAAACAGGATAAGTGGTTATCCGAATAATGTAGTAAAAACACTGGAACTTCTTCAAGTCACTCTCCGTAAATATCCCGTGTTTGCCTCTGAAACTCACTTATTCAATCTCTTACAAGTTTGTCCGCAGAGTAGGATGTGGGCGACTTTCCTATTACCGAGGACTTCTTCTCTTATACTTTGTTCGATTTGCGACCACCTTTTGTCTTTGAAAGCTTCGGGCGATATGATGATTCTTGTAATGGCAAAAGTGAGAATGTGGTTGACAGACGAAAAGGCAGATGGGAGGAGGGAAAAAATGGAAGAACAAAAGCACATTAGGGTAGAGATAAACAAAATTTTAATTCATCTTACTATGCACAATGAATAACTAAAAATATGTTTAACAACTGAAGCATAAAAATACAAAGGAAACCAACTGGATATATACAGTACACCCATAACTAACATTTGATATTTAATATAATTTTTCGTGTTAAACTCTGCAGGGGCTACGAATAAATATTCTATTCCAAAAGCAAGAACTCAATACAATCCATTTTGCAGCGAAAGGCATGTCTGTCCTTAAAAGATGGGCGAAACTAATAACAGAAACATTTGTTCACCTACAAAATCAACGAAGGACTTTATTACACCAACGAAGTCTTTGTACTCATGTTTCCACGGCATAAACACCAGTATAAAGGTGTAGACACTACGTACAGCTACCCAGACAATATAAAAGTGAGTGGTACAACAGTATATAAACAACACTTAACGCAGGGAAAACCAATACAAAGGTAGATGCCATGACGTACGTAAGGTCATTTGTCTTCAGAGACGTAATGAATTAAGGGTCCTACATTCATAGCTCTTCCAGGGGAGGTCATGGATAATTAAACGTTTAAGATTTAATTTCATCCCATGTAGAATACGTATAGTCACTAATTGTATCCCTTCTTAAATTCCTTAATGTGAATGCAAAAACACGCATATTCTCTCTCTCTCTCTCTCTCTCTCTCTCTCTCTCTCTCTCTCTCTCTCTCTCTCTCTTACATATATTTGTATATGTATAAATCTATCTATCTAATTATATATATATATATATATTATATATATATATATATAGTATATATATATATATATATATATATATAGATGTGTGTGTGGTGTTTGTGGTGTGTGTGTGTGTGTGTGTGTGAATATTAATTATCCACCGATCAGTATTTTATAGGAATCTTCAAACTGTCGGGGATTTTTTCCGATTCTCATTATAAGGACATTTCTGGTGAAAAACACGCTCATATTTTCCTCCATTCATTGCTTTTTGTCACGGCAGGTGTGTCTCCAGTCTGTGACATTTTAATGCACCTCGTAACTTACTGTCTGGAGTTACTGCTTTTTTTATATTCATCGTAGGGACAGAAAAGAAAATAAGAGCGACCTTCCAACCCCAGTAAAGAGAGAAATACGGATTAAAGGGAGAACCTGTATTTTCGACTCGAAGCTTTAGGTACGGCGTACATATATGGTATGCGGATTATATAATCTTTATTATGGTTACGTAGATATTCATATTCCATATATAATGCATATGGTATCTGCTAAAAAACCTGTTTAGAATGATATAATGTTTTATATTGACGTACTTCAAAAAAAAAAGCTCAAAAAAATATTATGGTTGAAAACAACGCTGAATTAAAAGATCTGCTCATGGAAGACAGGTCTCCAGAAATCTTCAAAAGCTCTTTCAAAATACCGCTTTTTACCTTAGCAATTGATGAATATATAACCCGAAAATAGTTTCCCATAACTGAATTTGCACACAAGACTGACAACTAACCATTCTAAGTGGGCTGCACGTAGTTAAGGAAATGCCACCAATGAAAAGATCCGTAGGGGGACGGGTAATCATTATGTCCTAGGATCGATCTACTAACACCCATACTTTGAATGTTGTTAAGGTTTGATGACATCATCCCCATCATTTTTCCTATGTGTTAATTTTAGCTGGATCTCTGTTATGCAGTTCAACAACCAAAGGATGCTTGTGTGTGTGTGTGTTTGTGTGTGTGTGTGTAAAGTAAATAGACATAATAAAAAAAATAATGACATCTAAATAAAAAGTAGATCGCAATCGAAATCAACATTGTAACTGATCACTATTTTCACTTGCTCTTTCCTCTTTCACATTGCCACAAAAGATAACTGTTTGAACAGCAGCTTGGGTTCACTTTTAACTTTGTTTATCCTGACACTTGCATTCTAAAGCACAACAGCACAGCGTCTACTTGAGAGGCGGAAGAGGATCGCTAGTGTAAAACACACAGGGGCCTTCTTTTTTTTAATTTATTTATTTATTTTTTTTTTTTTTTTTTTTTTTTTGTTCGGGAGCAAGAACAGTCCTTCAGTTCTGATTTTTCTGCTTGTGCTCTTAAACGTTCTCACTGTAAGGGACTTAGTGTGCATATAATATTTCTTATACTACAGCCTAGCAATCAAGCCTAGATGCAACATTCTCTAAGCGAAATTTCCCTTTGAACGGATAGTGACAGTTAGCGTTCATGTTACTGGAATAATTTTGTTATCTATTGAAAGTGGAATAGTTACATTTTACTGTGGTAGATTCAGAAAGCGAAACAATCAAGTAAAATGTATAAAAGTATGGTAGAGTTAACCGAAATAAAAAAAAATTATACTTTGCTGTAAAAAAAATTACTCCATTAAAACAAGTTAATATACATATAAAAGGTTCACCTCTAACTGCAAAACAATGATCAATTGGCTTTCAGTAATATATAGTTTAATGGTAGTTATGCCCGATATTGAGTATTAGGCCTATGAAACTATATGAAACTTTAAATTGTTTATGTGATTCTTCAAAACGAAATCGCTTGATAATAAACCTCTTAAATCGGCTGTATAAAGTTCATTTTCATAATAACTAAACTGTTTTCTTCTAACGCAATGTGTTCAACTTAGGCAATTAGAATAAAATAAAACTGTTAATTAAATAAAAGTAAATTACTGTATTTTGCAACACAAATAGTTGCCAAAAAATATATACTTTTTGCACCATACAAAACTTCGCTAAATTGCATTTCCAATGACATACAGTTCATTGCTGTTTGCTCCAGTCATTACACAGCAAAGCATAATATTACCATAATTCTTTACGGTATGGGAACACTGTATGTTTCTAAAATTAGTTAAATTTATTATGCCGGTAATTATTTTTCACGTATATTTGGGACCAAAACAATGGGATGCTCCCATCCCTCTTTTGTTTCTTACATTTCTCAACATTTGAAAATTACTGAACTCAAAAATGTCAATAATGTACATGATTTATCATAAGTTTTATGCAAAATGAAAAGTTGTCTGAATTCCCATCGACAAATTTGACGAAATAATTACACTAATATTCACAAAAATTGTATAAAACATACAAAGAGTATATGTTACATTACCCACAAAAATATACACGATGTGTACAATTTGAAACAAATTTAATCCAAATATTCATAATGAATTTCACTTCCGTTCTTTTTCATTTACTCCATGTGGAATAAAATAGTGCATACATACATATATATAAGTATATATATGTATGTATAAATACATACATATATATAATGTATATATGTATGAATGTCTTTGACTGTTATCCAACAGTACACTATAAAGATAAAAAGGCCCATAAAGACTATATTCACGTTTCAGTCTTATATTTCCAATACTTCTGTATCATTGCTTACCAGAGCAGGGAATGCGAGGGGTCTGAAATATATGGTTGCAACGAGTATAGTGTTTTTATGGGTCACACACACACACACACACACACACACACACACACACACACACATATATATATATATATATATATATATATATATATATATATATATATATATATATATATATATATATTTTAAGAAATCAATACACAATCTCGCGTGGAACAAAAATAATTTCGGATTCACATCGGGATCGAACTAAGGCCTTTCTATGGGAAGGCAAGGGCGCTGCTAATTAAACCACAAGATCATAAAAGAAGTTGGAACCTTAATACTACTGTACCTAAGGCTATTACCAGGGCAGGCATACTGCCTAGCAAACCAGCGATTTTTATCCAACTTCCCGAATCAGTAGTGACCCAATTGACATTTCAATCGAATTATCCTTGTAAGTCAGGGTTGGTGATTTTTGTTCATTTTTTTTTTAAATAAAAAAATAAAAAATCAGTGATTTGTTTGATTTATTTGATTTTTTATTTATTTGGTTTATTTGATTTATTAGATGTTTTTTTATATCTGTTTTTGTTCCTCAAAATGTATTTTATGAGAAAATCACTATTGATTTATCTTTTAGGTTTCCAGTTCTGGCCTAAAGTATGTACTTGCTACTTTTTTTTATATCAAAATAATATATGCAGTACAGTTATGCTTAAGTTTTTTTTTTTAACCTCCACCCCATATTTTTCAATTTTTTTGTTTTCAAATTAAAAAAAAAATAAAAAAATAAAAAAATTTAAAAATCATGATTTTTTTAATGAAAAAAACCAATGATTTAATCACTTGATTAAATCTTTTTGATTTTATCATTGCCAACCCTATTGAAAGTAGATATGATAGCAGTAATCAACATGAATGATTGAACTCAGATAACCCCACTTCATATTCCTACTCTAAAATAATCAACATCATTTTAGTTATGAAACTGGAAGTCACAACAGTCTCTATAGTAACACCATGACACATTATTTAAGTCAGTTCCTCTTTCTCCAGATCAGTTCCCCTTTCTCCAGAACTGCATGTTAGAAGACAGGAGAACACCTTGATAAGCAAGGGATTAACATCAAAGATCATATGAAATATAACATCTCTGAAATAAATATTCAAATACAATCCAGCCACATCTTTGGCCCAAAAAATAAATATGCTTACCCATTCAACACATTATTCACAACACTATTCTTAAAAGATACTTTGCAGAAGCCATCTTGGCTCCTCGCCTCTCTTGCACAGATCTCCCCTTCATGGTTACCTTACATCTCGTTATGTACGGAAAAAGCTCGCATGCACGTACGAACTCACACACAATGTCCACACCCCAGGAACTGCCTAGAACTAGTTACATAAGTCACCTCTGTGACCCGCCCATGGCAACAGGACATGCACAGATCTGCACATACAGCAACTTTGATAACACGCCACCCAAAAAGACACATCAGCTTTCCCAAAGCTCGTCACCTCGAGCACTGTCTCTAAGAAAATTAAATGCTGACTCTACATTCCAAGAAAGTCACAGTACATCACATTACAACAATATATTAAACATATTATCTTAGCAAATCCCTCTTTTATGTAACATATATACATATATATACATACAAACACACACACACACACACACACACACACACACATATATATATATATAGTATATATATATATATATATATATATATATATATATATATATATATATATAATCTGACCAAGTGATTAAGTCTGCCCTATCGTGTGCAATAAATTGGATATTTATAGTGTGCCCCAGGCCAAAGGATAGCCTAATGGAGATATGAAACCCTGAAGGGTAGAAAAGTACCCTAAATTTGCATATGGGCCTCTTCAAAAAGCCCACGATATTCACATTGCTGAAAGGAGATGCCAAGAGAATCAGCCAAGAAAAACTTCGTTGCCACTGGGAAACATTAGCAAACACAAACAAGAAAATGGTGATAGTATTGTAGGTAATGCACCCAAACCGATGGAAATGTCTAAAGCATCATTCTCATGGCTATACAGCTGTAAGCAACATGCCGGACGAATGAGTCAGTGAGCTATAATAGACTCACATCACCCGTGCATCTGATGTCTAGGCCAGTCCCTTACGACGGTCCTGATTGGCTGTTGACAAGCCAATCACAGGGCTGAAAACTCATTCTCCCTGGAGAGTTGACATAGGCAGGATGTTTGTTCCACCTCTCCTAAGGGATACTTGAAATACGTATCCCTCAGGAGAGGTGGAACATTCATCCTGCCTATGTGACC
>NC_061103.1:23543954-23548954 GCF_015104395.2 Macrobrachium nipponense
GACGCAGTGTTACCATACAAAAACACAACAGGCTGATGGGCAGATGGAAAAAAAGAGAGTATAGTCACCAGTCACTTCTAGTCCACGTTTCCTGAAAATCCACGCATAAGTTTTTGCGCAGTTCTACTATACGAAAAACAAATTAACTGGCCTAACAGCATAACATTCTAGACGGGGGTAATTAAAACAGAAAAGAAGCAGTTAAAATTGTTCAGTTACAATTGTCGAAAGCTGAATGTGGATAATAATGATTGGACATAATTTAGAGTGAACTAAAAAAGAAGCATGTGCTTAAACTGAAAGAGGCGGAAAGGAACTTAAAACTTTGTAACTTAATATTTGTGAACACATCATATATGTATAATGTGTAATAATACTTATATATTTATTATATTTATAAGTTAATTATATAATAATTATATATATTATATATATATTATATATATACATATATATATATATATATAATGTATATATATATATATATATATATATATATATATATATATATATATATGACTGGTAAAAATGTTCTGTAACAACAGAATTCCATCTAATAAAAGGAGCCCATAAAAACACCAAAATGTAGAGAGAAAATACTATATTTCAGAGACTGCTGTCTCTCTCTTCAGGTATATGAATGAGAAAAGTTTACAGAAAAGGTGGTATTTATACCAAGAGATTCGTCCACAAGTAAGCCAATTTAGGTCACCCCCGCTGATAATCTTCCTTTAATCTTCT
The DNA here is from genome assembly GCF_015104395.2 of Macrobrachium nipponense. Taxonomy (NCBI): domain Eukaryota; kingdom Metazoa; phylum Arthropoda; class Malacostraca; order Decapoda; family Palaemonidae; genus Macrobrachium; species Macrobrachium nipponense. Next base: position 23,544,696 of record NC_061103.1, read on the forward strand.
TAAGCGTTGGTTGAATGAACACTGCGTCGACGATTATCTGATATCCAATTCCCTTTTGAGTGTTCATTACCTGCTTCTCTTTTATTAAGGCCGATTCCATCATTTGACTCTTGTACCGGCAGTTGCTGCTATAAATTACACACGTGACATATTCCAGTTTATTCTATGGTTATGTTCATTTATATGGTTGAAAATAGCCGAGTTCTGTTGTCCATACCTAACTGACCGTTTGTGTTGTATCAATTCTCTGGGTGGGGAAGTGATTTACCTGTAAATCCGATGTAAGATTGGTCACAGTCCTGGCATGGGATCTCATATACCCCAGAGTCTTTGGGAGATGTCTTTTGTTGGACGTTAATCAGGGGATTTGGCTAAGGTATTTGGGTAGGTAAATGCAAAAGGGTTGGAATTTGCCCAAGGGTGTGAAGTTTACTCCTTCTTAATCGTCTCCAGGTGGGGAATTTTTATTTTATTGTTGGGTGTGTCTCTGGTCTTGTCTTTAGGGGGTCGGTAGAAAATTACGTTTGCTTTTTGAAATTGCTTTCTCAATTATATGGTCAGGATACTTTAAAGATGAAAGTTGCTTGCGAATTAGTTCAAATTCTTTTTCCAGGAAATCTGGGGAACAAATTCGTAAGGCTCTTAAGAATAGGTTGCTAGCTACAACCTATTTCTTGATAGTATTGTCATGATAGCTAAAGTAGTGAATATATGAAAGTGAGAACGTTGATTTTCTGTATATGGTAAATTTGTATTCTGTCGTGTCTCTGATTATTGAAACATCAAGAAAAGGAATTTTGTTGTCTGTTTCCCATTCAACTTTAAATTTGATGCTGGGCACTAATGCGTTTAATTTTGAGAGGAATTCATTAAAATTACCCCACTTATTATCCCAAAATGTTAGTATGTCATCCACGTATCTCATCCACAGCATGTTTTTGGGTTTTATTGCATTTATTACTGTAGTTTCAAAGTATTCCATGTACAGATTGGCTAAAATAGGACTTAAAGGACTACCCATACTACACCCGAATTTTTGCTTGTAGAATGATTCCCCGAATGAAAATACGTTATTAGATGCACATAATTCAACTAACTTTATTATTTTGTCAAGTGCCAAAGGGAAATGATCTGAATAGGGGGATAATTTTTCCCTTAAAAACTGAAGAACGTCCTGTACTGGTACTTTTGCGAATAGGGAGTCTACGTCAAGGCTTAAAAGTTTTATGTTGTGAAGTGGTATATGTGCTTCTCTGAATTTGTGACAAAAGTCTTCCGAATGTTTGATGTGACTGGGAGAAAAAGTGCCTAAAAAAGGAGAAAGGAGGCCAGCTAACAAAATTCCTTTTCTTGATGTTTTAATAATCAGAGACACGACAGAATACAAATTTACCATATACAGAAAACCAACGTTCTCACTTTCATATATTCACTACTTTAGCTATCATGACAATACTATCAAGATAGGTGTACGCTACAACCTATTCTTAAGAGCCCTTACGAATTTGTTCCCAGATTTCCTGGAAAAAGAATTTGAACTAATTCGCAAGCAACTTTCATCTTTAAAGTATCCTGACCATATAATTGAGAAAGCAATTCAAAAAGCAAACGTAATTTTCTACCGACCCCCTAAAGACAAGACCAGAGACACACCCAACAATAAAATAAAAATTCCCCACCTGGAGACGATTAAGAGAGTAACTCACACCCTTGGGAAATCCAACGCCCTTTTTGCATTTACCTACCCAAATACCTTAGCCAAATCCCTGATTAACGTCCAACAAAAGACATCTCCCAAAGACTCTGGGTATATGAGATCCCATGCCAGGACTGTGACCAATCTTACATCGGATTTACAGGTAAATCACTTCCCCAGAGATTAATACAACACAAACGGTCAGTTAGGTATGGACAACAGAACTCAGCTATTTTCAACCATATAAATGAACATAACCATAGAATAAACTGGAATATGTCACGTGTAATTTATAGCAGCAACTGCCGGTACAAGAGTCAAATGATGGAATCGGCCTTAATAAAAGAGAAGCAGGTAATGAAAATCTCAAAAGGGAATTGGATATCAGATATCGTCGACGCAGTGTTCATTCAACCAACGCTTAAGAAGATTAAAGGAAGATTATCAGCGGGGTGACCTAAATTGGCTTACTTGTGGACGAATCTCTTGGTATAAATACCACCTTTTCTGTAAACCTTTCTCATTCATATACCTGAAGAGAGAGACAGCAGTCTCTGAATATAGTACTTTTCTCTCTACATTTTGGTGTTTTTATGGGCTCCTTTTATTAGATATATTATATGTATATATATGTATATATATATAAAGTAATATATATATATATATAATTATAATATTTATGTAGTATATATTATATGATATATATATATATATATATATTTATATATATATATAGTTTATATATATATATATATATATATATCACGGCTAGGTATGTCTCCATATAAACAAAAACTATGCAACACTAGCCCGGCATAAAATTCACACCTACAAAATCTAGGCATCCTATCTGTTTGGTCGTTAATCTGAACAAAATAAAAAGCATATCATCTGCATTAAAATCTATGATGATGGATTAGAGCAATCATTATCCAGGATTAGCGAAACAAACTTTTACCCATTATCCGACTGATGGCGATTTCACAAAACAGAATTGAATGACAAATACTGAATGTTGAAAAACGTGTCATTTGTAAACGAGTACATCAAAATGACTAGAAGCATATTTAGGGGAAGAAATTCCAAATTTCAATATGAACGTTATAATATTCTTTGGCTTAGATATCAGTAACACATGAAAACATTAACAAATGTACCTGGGGAAACCGTGCAAAAAACATGACAGGCCCTTATTTTCGTTCGTATCAAAAATACATCAACAGAGCAAATGGAAGAAAGTGAGCGGCGGCGCTTGGGGAAATACTTGTGTTTCACGAGAGACTCCTGACTCACGAGAGACTCCCGACCAAATCGAATAACAAATCTCTTTTTAATCCGGATCAGCATTATTCAATTACGACTCAATTAATCAAAGGGCCTAGGCGAGGCTCCTCTCGACATGCAGGAGTGATACTGCGTCGTAGACGAACGAAAACAGCCTGAGCAGATGGACGGAATACAAGAAGAGGTGAGGCGGATAGCTGACGGACGACGCTGTCCATTGCTCTTATATATATATGAAACATCAGACTGGTCTGTCAATGACGTACAGGTGATATATGGGGAGGAGGAGGAGGAGGAGAGAGGAGGAGGAGGGAGGAGGGGAGAGGAGGAGGAGGAGGAGCGGAGGAGGAGGAGGAGGAGTTGAATGTGAAGGGCAGAGGACTAGAAGAGAAGACTCATTCACTTATTCTAATTGTTGGCTGTAATATCGAGGGTAATTCCTAGACACTGTAAGATGCTATTACTACATTATTCTTTATCGATTCAAATTTATTATTTTTTCATATAGATATATCAAGTATTGATGATAGCAGTTGCCATAACGACTGGGAAGGTTTAAAAAAAAAACTTCACGTGTTTCTTTGAAATATCTTTCACTTAAATTAACTTGAATGTTAATTGCTTATTTATAAAATGTTGCAAGTATTGTCCATGGTAATTCCCAGACATTGTAAGATGGTATTATTACATTTTTCATCAACTCAAATTTATCGTTATTTCATACAGATGTCTCAGGTATTGCTGATAACAGTCATGAAGTTACTTAACAGCCTCCAATTAACTACTCTATAGAACTATGAAAATAAACGGTAAAAGAAAAGTTTTAAAGCAGATAAGATTATAACATAAAAAAAAACGAGCCCTAACGCACAATACTGGGCAAACATCTCATTACTTCTAAGAGGCGAGAGGTCAAATGCTGTAACTAAAACATCACAAAGAACAAAGGATCTAGAGAAACGGTTTGTTAGAAGATCAAACAGTTTTAACAGTTTTCAACTTAAGGTATAATATCACTCTGAGTTTCCTTGCAAGTGTAAAAACAGATGGTGGTGATAATACCGAGCAAAAGCGAAAGAATTTTACGTGATTAATAATTTGATATAAATATATATATATATATATATTATATATATATATATATATATTATATATAATATATATATATTATAATATATATATATAATATTATATATATATATAAATATATATATATATATATATTAATATATATATATATATATATTATATAGTATATATATATATATATATATATATA
>NC_061103.1:23551454-23568954 GCF_015104395.2 Macrobrachium nipponense
ATATATATATATATATATATATATGTATATATTCATCCCTTCATTCTGTACTGGAAACACTCGCCTAACTACCTAAAGAACCTGGGGTCGAAAAAAATAAACAGGTGAGGGCAAAACCACCTGAGATAGTCTCTTTAAACTCAAGTCTAGATTTCTTTGCTATCAAAAATGCCGCGGGAACTTATAAATACCAAGCAGTTTTAGTCAACTGTAGGTGGGGACGCCTGGTCCTGCGTTAACAGTGAAATGTGGCTAACATCATAATTTCAAGTCCCTAGCTTAGAATCGGGAGGGTGGACCACTCGTCCTCTAATTAAAAAAAGAGAACATAAAAGTGAATTTTTTCTTCTCAAGTGGTTCCTCCAGGTAGAGGGTAGCTCAAGACAAGAGAAGACTAAATTCACTGCCTCAGTATCCTTCAACTGCAGATTGCAGGATGAACTACCGTGCAGAAACTCGACAATTAATAACGCTATCTACTCCAGCTGCCTTTCTATTCTAAGGCATCTTTATTGATGTCTTTATTGCTCAGTAGTCAATCCCACAAGAAATCTGAATTGGACAATAGTAATGTTTCCAGATATATTATTCATCTATCCTCCAAACAATAAATCATCACAATACGTACTTATCAACACAGGGCTGCAATTTTTCAGGCACATTGTGTTGCACATGAATTTACTGTTTCGTATGAATTATAGTAAAAAAGAAGAAAAAAAAAACTACGTACAGAGTAAATATCTCTCGAAATTCCACTTGAGGTTTTTCTCCTGATTTACTTTCTTAAGTATATTTCTTAAGTATAGATATTTCCATGCATACTACTATTTGAACACCTCTGCTGTTCTGTAACTTAAATTCCAGCAATGACCTCTTTTTTTTTCCTCAATTATACTTATTGATTTTATGCCCTTTTCTTTTTTCTTATATACATATGAACTGTTGATTCTGTGAAGACACGTCTTTGAAGTCTGTATAGTCCTCATAATGTCCTTCCTTTCTAGCAGTCTCTTTAATCAGAGTCCATTTCTCCACCATTTTCTTTGTTCATGCATTTTTCATTTTATTTCCTACATAAATCTCGTTCTCTATCACATTTACAGTATGAAAATTTTAACCTTCATCTCAACGTACAATTCATATATTCTTAAATTTGTCAGCCAACATGAAACCAGCAACAACTTTTATCAATGGAATATCACTGGCATAGGCCAACATGATATATATATATATATATATTATATATATATATATATATATATATATATATATGTATATATATATATATAATATTATTATATAATATATATAATATAAGTTATATATAGTATAAATTATATATATTATATATATATATATATATATATATATATATATATTATGTATATACATTACTCCTTTCCAATAGCCAATGCTTCAGAAAATATCGGTACTCCACTTCCCTTTTGATAAATTAGCTATTATTCTGAAGACTGGCCCCCTCAATTCCCACGCCGTATTCTCTCCATCTTCCTCCCTCTTTCTTTCTCCCCCTACGTTGCACTCAGTTCAATTCATTCAATTCAGTTCATTCATCCAGTAATGGCGAGAGTGAAATCTAACCTGAAACAACTGCATAAAATCAAAATGTCATTAATCTTTCCTCCCTCGACACTGGAACGCAAGGAATAAAGGAGGTAAACCATGTGTAAAATGGGAGATGAAAGGGATAGAGAAAATAAAAGAGAGAGAGAGAGAGAGAGAGAGAGAGAGAGAGAGAGAGAGAGAGAGAGAGAGAATATCACTTTGCTGATTTTAATCTACGAAACTTGGGAATAACCACCTTACTTTGATGGTCAGACTCCACACACAATTCTTATCAAAAAAGGTTTTGACGCCAAAGAGAGGCTGCAAATCAATAATCACGGACAATCTAAATAACATATTTCCCCATGTGCCTGGACACGTGTCAGCATGCAAGTTCTAAAGTCACTGGACTGATAACTTTTAATAATTGCGTGTTTTTCATAATCACTCTTTGACCCAGGATCCACACCGGACAGAGATTGGTCACAGGAACATTTCATCAGAAAAAAAATAAATAAATAAAAAAACGTAAAATGAAGTAAAGAAAAACGTCGGTTTTTCCTGCCTAAGGAGAAAGGCAACAACGAGGTAGCTGTTTCCAGGATCAGGCCTGAAACAATTTTAGAATAATACGGATAAGTTAAGTATATTCCAATTTAACCAGACCACTGAGCTTGATTAACATTTCACTTAGGGCTGGTCCGAAGGATTAGATTGATCATTTACGTGGCTTGGAACCAATTGGTTTCTTAACAACGGAACCTACAGCTTATTGTGGGATCCGAACCTCACTATATAGAAAAATGAAATCCTCTGGTTTCGCATTGACGGCAGAGGGGAGCGAACTCGGGCTACCAGATTGAAACCCGGGTACGCAACCGACTTCTCCAATATGGAACTTAGAATAATACAAAATCATTTGTTGGCTTCTCGACATGTTCCACTCCCCCACCCCCCTTGATATCAAACCATTGAAGAAAACTCCATTAACCTGACACTAAATAAAGAAGGGTCATAAGGTATGATTAATTGTTTATGGGAGAACAGTACAGTTTTAATTGATTAGTAGAAAAAGGGAAGTATTTATTGCTTACTATTTCATTAACATCGTAATCAGTGTACACAAAGACACAAAGAACCAGAACTGAAGGTACTTATAAAGAAATCTCTCTAGAATGAACGCCTTTTCCAAAGGGGTTCCTCTAATGGGATTAGGAAACTTGCAGGCAAGAGAGCCCCCACTGTCATGAACTGTCAATCGAAAACAAAATCTTATCTGGCGTTGCAAAACCGACGGTCTTTTTATTCAGAATGGCAAAGCATGCTGGGATTAAAATATGATCAGGTGATGTATGATCAATGTCCTGGCAGTAATGATTTTGAATACTGTTGATCTTTGAATATACACAGAAACTTGGGCATTCCGGACAATCGTTGATATCACTCAAAATCACCCTGCTCGAAGGGGAAGTACTTTTACATATTTTTTTTTATTTGTACACTTTACCACATATGGAAGAATTATTTCCCCTCCAGAAAGACTGAAACTTCCAATGCTGAGAAGTGGCAACAGAATTCTCCTCGTCTAAAACAAACATGGAAGCTCTGAAATGCTATAAAACAGCTTTTAAAAACAAAGAACAAATTATCATTTGAATTATCGCACAGAGCAACTGAAGAGTTAAGTAAATCCTTCAACAAAGAAACCAGCAAACACTTCGTATGATCGTCAAATAAGTCTCTCTCTCTCTCTCTCTCTCTCTCTCTCTTTGTGAGAGTCTGAAACATGCCAAGAAGAACAAAGGGGAGGTTATCTTGTTATGTATTAGAAAGTACTAACACCTGATGTAAATACTGTTATTTATTAGTTTTAATTTTCATGTTCAGAGACAGAACGTGATAAAGTACACCTTCCCTTGGTTTGATCTCTCTCTCTCTCTCTCTCTCTCTCTCTCTCTCTCTCTCTCTCTCTCTCTCTCTTATATATATATATATATATATATATATATATATATATATATATATATATATATATATATACACACAATCCAAGGGCAGGCAGGTAACGACCAAGAAATACATCAAATCAGGCGTTGACTGAAGAAAACAGGCCAATCTACAGAGTTCTTTATTCCAACGTTTCGTAATAACATTTATTACATCTTCTGGGAATCTGTCAATTAATTAAAATAATAAAATTATAAAATAGTCTTAAATTTACTAAAAATTAAAAAAATCGTAAAAAGACTAAAATTTACTAAAATATACAATTACAGAAAATTATTATTTAAAAGCTGGAACCGCCAACCAACCTTAAGTTAAGAGAGGGGAAGACTGAATGATAGGAAACAACAAAAGAGGAGACACGTTAACTAAGGTACAGTTGGATGGAGGAGGTTTGGGTATTCAACTGGGGAACCAGCTGCTTAATGAGTAACGAATCTAAAGTGGGTAGTTCTTGGGGGTTTGGTGTTTGCCCTATGATGCAAAAATCGTCTCTTTCGATTTGTGTTTTGCAGATTTTTGCATGGTTCGTGATATTTGAATGTTCAGGGTTGGAGAGCCCACTTCCTGTTCGGAAACTTATTCCACGATGAGAATCGATTCTGACCTTCAGTAACCTCTTCGTAGATCCCACGTTAAGTCCCAGAGTTACACTTTGGGCAAGTATATTTTATATACTTACATTTTTGAGGTCAAGAAGGGACTCAATCGATCTTTATATTTAAAGAAAGACCCAATTGTTAATGGAATTTTTGGTATTAGTTTCTGTTTTTAGAAAGAAAACTTTTACAGGTCTAGGATGTAATTATTACAGCTAATTTTTATTATAATTTCAAGCTCAATTTATTGTCAACTCTTATACATAGGGCATTTTTTATTACATCAAATGGAATTCCTTCAATCAGGAAATAAATTACCTATTGGAATATTTTAAATATAATTGCTTCCCTCTAAAGCTATTTTATAAGAGGCTTCGGAGTTTTGTTAATAAGCAGTTTTTTAACAATACGAAAACATTTCTCACGGTACCAAAGTTAGTCATTTATGCAAAATTTCCATTTCTACATGATGACTCCTTCAGAAAAAGGTTTACCAAGATTATGGAAAAACATTATGGTGCAGTCAGTATTAAACTAATACTGACTAATAAAGAACTATGTAGATTGGCCTGTTTCCTTCAGTCAACGCCTGATTTGATATATATATGTCAATGCCTATAAACAATAAACACACGCGCATATATATATATATATATATATATATATATATATATATATATATATATATATATACTCACACATACATATAATCTCATTTTCAATGAGAATTATACTTGTGACCCTTTGCAGGAGTTTCAATTGCAGGCTGGGATGAGGAAGATTACCTTTGTAAATAGACGTTGCACGAATACGTAAACATATAATTACTTGTAATTACTGTTTGCGTATTTGCACTGTAAATGTACATGCGCACCGATGCATGCAGTAATTCACCTCCAAATTCTGCTGTCGTTTGCTGCTCGTAAGGACGTCTTTATGTTAGCTTTAACCTTTGCATCCCACGAAATGAAACGTTTTCCTATATTTACATATTTGAGGTAATTCCAACGAGCGATCTTCCATTTTCATGAACGTCTTCCACTTGAAGTTGTATTCGCATTTAAGTGGAGAGGAACCGCTGGTGTCCCTTTGTTCTAATTTCTAAAGCCTCTAACTGTCTTCATATTTTTTTTTTTTTAACTTTTCCGGAGGTTTGCGTCTTTAATGTTCTTTTTATTATTATTATTATTATATATATATATATATATATATATATATATATATATGTGTGTGTGTGTGTGTGTGTGTGTGTGTGTGTGTGTGTGTGTGTGTGTGTGTGTGTAATATTGGATTGATTTCCTTCTTTTCCTAATGTCGGGAACGATTTTAGTCGTTGGATAGTGCACACAAAAATTTCTGCGCTCAGGATATTTCCGCGAAAAAAATTAATTAGGTTCTGAACACAAGCTTGGTGCATTACGAAATTATGACTTCAATGGCGTTCTGCACTACACCCAACAAAAGCTGATAAACATGGTTTTCTTATATATGTATGTCATGATAAGATGCACATATACATTATTTTATGTCTGGGTCTTGTTCTGATTTGAACGGCAAGTGACTCGGCTAATACACCGAAATGAGATCAACAACGAATTTGTTCCACTGGAGAGAAAACCAGAAAGATGATATCATGGAATGATATTGTCTTTCGTTGTTTATTCAAGGACTCCTTGATGTCTATCATTAGGGAGCCCACAGTGTCAAAGTTGTCTATTAATTCTCGGAATCCCGGCTACATGTTCTGTGCCCGGAAGTCTTTGAGAGCTCATTTATTCTTTTATGAATGCCCTGCTCAATCCTCTGTAGTTCTGTTTGCGGGGTTCATTACTGGCCCCTGAAATTATATTGATAAAACTCTGCCGGAAACAGAGGCTACAACACCAGACAATTTTCAGATCAATTTAAGCAAAAATAATATCCAAGCATTCCCAATAAAATCTGGATGGGGACAATTTATAAAAAGTAATTCAAAATAAATTACAAATTCATCAGGTATGACCAGATCAAAATCACCTTTTGTGACTTTTTTTAAAGGAAACTGGCCATAAAACATCAATATTAAAAAAAATAGTTAAATAGTCCAAAATAAAATACAAATTTATCAGATATAAGCGGACCAAAATCACCTTTTGTGACCTTTTTTTTTTAAGGAAACTGGCCATAAAACATCAATATTAAAAAAAATATTTAAATATTCCAAAATAAAATACAAATTTGTCAGATATAATCAGACCAAAATCACCTTTTGTGATTTTTTTTTCTTCAAGGAAACTGGCCATAAAATATCAATACCAAAAAGAAATAGTCAAACAGTCCAAGAAATCAGGTATAATCACCAAAACAAGTAAGAAACAAGTAAAAGAAATAGAAACACCATAACAGAAAAGAATGTCGGATATCTTCAGGACTTATTCACACCGCGTCGAAGGAATGTCAACAAAAACGAGATTGCCATTTCCAGGAAGACTCCACCGAAGCTTAAATATTCCTCGCCGCCTGACAAAGCTTCCAATAATGAGGGCAAGAAATAACAGTCTCAGATTCACGACCGACATTTTCGTCCATCTGACAACGAACAGATTCTCGAGTGGCCATTGGTATTGCCCGACCTTCATCATAATGGCATGATAATGGGGCAATGAAGGAGAAGGGGAAGAAGAAGTAGATGCTCTTCGTATATTTTACGTGACAGTTTTGTTTGTGTTTTATGAGTCTAGATAGCAGCAGTTCCCTTTGTTCTTCTAATTCAAGATAAATGCTTGTGCCACGATTATAATGCTCTGCAAACGAGTGTTCACGTATACATGCATACATGCATATAGAAATGTATATTTGTTTAATATATATTATACATATGAATATAGATGTTTTTATATGTATATATATATGTATGCATATATATACATAATACACAAACATATATGCATATATGTGTATATAATTTATATATAATATTACTGCTCTTGAACTGCAATTTACAAGGGACAAATGCTTACATTTGCAACTTGAAATCCTTAGCTTCTAGCTTCAAAAAACATTTTTTTTTCATGATCTATATCTACGAACATAATACCTGCAAGGTGGTTATCTGAACATTCCCCTCTGTACACACGAGTTCTATCTTGCACATCAGCCGAAATCGAATTCCGACCTTCTACCATCAAACCACCGAAGAGGCTTATACAAATTTATAAATGCCAACACTTCCAAAGTAGAAATGTCTATACAGATTTCGGGGACCGTGGGTCTTCAATATACGCTCATATAATTTTCTTCATTTATAGCTCCCTTTTTAGTCGTAACTTTCCTAGTCTTCATTTGCACATCACTTCCACAGCACTGATCTATCTAACCTGGCTGTCATTTTCACAATCACTCGCAGTTCTTTGCTGGACGAGTGGTTTTCGCGCTCGGCTGCCAATCCGGTGGTCCGAGGTTCGATTCCCGGCTCGGCCAACGCGAAATCAGAGGAACTTATTTCTGGTGATAGAAATTCATTTCTCGATATAGTGTGGTTCGGATCCCACATTAAGCTGAAGGTCCCGTTGCTAGGAGACCAACTGGTTTCTATCCACGTAAAAATATCTAATCCTTCGGGCCAGCCCTAGGAGAGCTTTTAATCAGCTCAGTGGTCTGGTAAAACTAAGATATACTTAACTTTAACAATCATAAGTGCTTCCAGACTCATTCCACTCTCATTTACCAGTTCCCAAAACTTGTTTCTGTAATTTGAGGTCTACGCAGCCGTACTAGATTAGCACTTTATTCGCTGGATATACAAGCAGTCTATTTGACTGTCATTCAGTCTGCTTAGATCTGCATTCTACGTATTGCATGAGTCTTATGTTCCACGTCGAATGGTTATAGGGAAGATTAGCATTTTAGTGACAGGCAGTTGTTAGAATTATTTTTCATATAGAATTTAGGTAAAGATATGCAAACAAAACTAATTTAACCGAAAGCCGTGAAGTTTAATTTATTTAGGGATGGCAACTAGTATATCGAACTACTTATTCATATACTGAAATCTTGTTGGCACTGTCTAGAGAGACGAATTATGTGCCTATACAAACAAATGCCATTAGTTAGATAGCAGTCTTATTCATGGTTAGTTACTGTCTCCAGTAAACCGAACTGACTGATAAGGTACCAAAATTCTGCGTATGGTAGCATGTCTAGAATTGATCGTACTGTATTTTATATCAATAAACACTTTAAAGTATATGCGTGTGTGAACTGTATACCAACAAAAGCTATTGGTACTGTCTACTATATCAACAGAATTTTACTGGTGGCTATGGAATTGGAAATGGAATAAAAGAGTTAGGCCAAGGCCAAGCGCTGGGACCTATGAGATCATTCTGCGCTGAAAGGATATTTGACAGTAAAGGAGGTTTTAAAGGTGCAACATTAGGTAAAACATCGCAGTTGCACAATGAAATTAAAGAGGGAAGAAAGTGATTATGAACGGAGGTAAAGTAAAACGAATGAAATCGGTTGCAGTTAGGGGACGAAGGAACGCTGCAAAGAACCTTATTCAATGCCTACGGTGCACTGCGTGGGGTGTACTGATGGCACTATCCCCCTACGGTGCAAAGAGGGTTTGGGTCCGTATTGGTTGCAGAGGTGTTAGTGGTAAATCAGTCATACTATAAGACAAAAAAAACTTCACAGTGGTAAAAAAAAAAAATACATAAAAAGATAATAAAAGAAATAAAATAAAATAGTATACAGAGAATACCGCGGAGTTTATAGCACGCTCTCAAACTGGAGTTTGGAAACCCCACCGGGTTATGAAGGGATTTCCAATAGATGCTGGTATCTGACTAAGGGAACGCAATCCTTTTGAGAGTCTGATAATATGATAATAATAACTAAAAATAATTATTATCTGTGGGTACTATTAATTATCTACAGAAATTCTTTAGATTCGTTGCTGTATCGTTCTACAATTAATTTGTTATAATTATTTACACCAGGCCAATCGAAGATATATAATTCGCGAAAAAAACTTTGACAGCCGGACTTTCATTCACTGAAACCGTGGTCATAAAATAAATGAACAGAGATTACTTCTTTGTTTACCACTGATGGCCCATTTTGCAAGAGTAATCTTTTTTATTTTTATTTTGCTTGAAAAAGCGATAAATGCACACAGCACAAGAAATAAACATACCCGAGAGAGAGAGAGAGAGAGAGAGAGAGAGAGAGAGAGAGAGAGAGAGAGAGAGAGTTAAATCACCATAGGAAGACTGGAAATGAAGATCACAAAAGCGTCTATAAAAGGGAGATTGCTCTTAATAGCTTCTTCGTATCCAAAAAGTTACATAAAATCCCTTGAAAACTGAAGGGACTTATCCACGCCCCCAGAAGAATATATTTCAGGTGTAATCATCCCCGCCGTATGCGATCCAGCTCCTTCTCTCTCATTCCACTCAGAATCGCTTGCTTGGTGACCTTCCGGCTAAATCGATGCCTATTCAGTAACAGGTCGTTAATCCAGGATTTATGTGGTAAGGCGGTGCCCGAAGACTGCATTAAGTATCTCGGATAAGCATATAAATGTTTCCCCAAAGGTCACTAAAATCTCTTCGATCCATTAAGTATTCAAAGCACCTTGACGTTGATGGTGATAATGGAGGCTCAGTTTTAATAGTTCTAGTGAAAATACTGAATAATAACCATGCGGTAGAAGATATATGGAAAATTAGGAAAACAGAAGCGATAAGAGAGTCACGATTGAGATGGTATGGACATGTGTTGAGGATGGATGACGAGGGAGTGAAGAGGGTTTGGGAGGAACGTGTTAGAGGAAAGATCAAGAGGGAGACAGAGAATGAGATGGGTAGATAAAGTGAAGGAAGATATGGAGAAGAGGTTTGGTGGAGGATGATGCCTTTGATGGAAGGCAGTGGAGAAGGCGCATCAGGCAACCGACCCCTTAATGTAGGGATAATGGTGGGAAAGACGAAGAGATATGGTCAGTTATAAAAAATAAACTGCAATACCTACATCCCTACGTCATGAATGGAATCGGGTGAATAGCAACAGAACTGCGGATAAAAATGAATCAATATCTTTTAAAAAAGGCGGAATTTTAGTTTCCTATAAGATATGTAACCGAGATCGAAGCGAGAGCAACGTAAGTCTACTTTATTCAATTGCAAAATATGAATATATAGGAGACGACTACGCCGCAAATTCCATTGAGGGAGACCTGAATTATTCAGCAGCATCTGCGAAGCCATGATTCCTCACTCGACTCGAGAAAGTAGGAGTATCCATGAAAACACGCTGGAATTTCTGACCGCAGAATCGGTAGGCTTCAGCCGTCGGGGAAGTAATAAATCCTAATTTTCGCCGAGCGAGATTGCATAAACAAGAATAATCAGACAACGGATAAGTATTTCCTGTCTCAGGTTTCAAAAACGAAAATGTTAGAGTACGCTTAGATAGGATGTTTTTACCTCGTTATTTCAACCTAACTTGTTTTGTACAATAAATAATAGTCTCCTGCGACAACAGCATTACAGTGTCACGGTACAATAATGTGGACTCGCCCCGCATTATGATTCATGGGCGTTGGAAATGCTTCGGATTGAAATATTGTATCTGTCAAAAAATTTGCATAGAAAATAAGTACAACATTTTTCATTGAGTAGCTATATATAAACAAAATACAAACAAAATACACACACACTCACATATAAACACGCTTTGGTGGGCTGTATTCAGAAAATGTAACAAAGGAAGTTCTTATGAGAAAAATACACTAGTGAAGAAATGCGCGACATATATAAGACGCTGGTCTTCCTGGAATATTTCGAGACAATTAATAACCAAAACAAAATCCCCTCCCAATCATGGTATGGCTCTTCTACGAAAATGACACTTTTCCCAAAATGGGATGAAAGGCGTGGAGATTCTGAAACTGAAACTCACTGCTTCCTAGAATCAGATCCAAATCATAATGGAACATGGAAGGTATAAATATTCTAATGATGAGCGACGCCAATCACTATTTTCCTGTATAGCTGGACTGAGATGATCAGGATGCTTGACAAAAGGTTAGCTGGTTGTACATGGGTAAATGAGAGCTTCCAAGACACACAAATTTAAATTATTTCTTTTTTATTTTTAAGTAGGGCTAAGATATCAGAATAATGTGGTCTTTATAAGGTAAAAATATCTGTGATGGTTTATGATCAGAGAAGGATAAGGAACACTGAGCGCACAGAATGGGTTTTGTCATCAAAAGATCAAGATATAGATCTGACGGGATGAGAATGAGAAAGTCTTTTTGAGACGAGATTGCTAACCGAAGAACTTCTGTGCCCAGTCTGCAACTCATTACAGCGACCAATCCACATTAAAGCTCTCAGATCTCAGTTTTTAATATATCTTTCTCCATCCACGCTATGCAATCAACATCTCAACAGTTGACGCTTTTTCTTATTGTATATACAATACACATCATGTTTTATTGACGAAAGAAAGCTAAAAAAAAACTTAATACTTTCCAACCTTTGCTACTAAAGATACTGTTACAGAGACCCTGCTTTCTTTCTCGCAACACGTAAACTGACACGAACCATGTTTTCAAAATATTACTACAATTACTCTTAAACGGCTCTAATTGGCGTCAGTGATTAATTAAACATATCGCAAATGAAATCTTAGTAACCCAACCATCCACTTATCTTCACTAAGCAAAAAGAAATTCCTAGCTCCAGATTAACTTAACGTTCTCATGCTAAAATCTACTTCTGGCTTTCTTCTTTTACAAAGGACATCGAACTCCCTCACCATACACTGCTTATTCCCTTTACTACTATGAGATTCAGGGCCTCTGTAACACGGTTTTTAGCATCGAATGTAGCTGAAAGTTGACATATGTATATTTTACAACTACAAACAAATTTTGCCAGCATTATCAATAACCTAAACCCGATAGTTTTAATTTTTATAAAGTAAAGATTATCTAGCCGACGCCATGGCCAATGATTACGAGCCAAGAGTCGAAAAACATTCATTGTGTAAGCAAGGTAAACACCGTTTTACGAAATGTTGCCCCGCCCATCCACCAGACAGAAACTCATTCACCTTGTTCCATCGGCTCTGAAACCCATAGCAGTCAAGAATGGCTGACAGGATTTGGAATTGTCCCCGCGGTTGGAAAACTGCATTTGTCTTACAACTTGCAACTTTATACAGTCAAGAGAAAGCCCGTGGCCATACTTACTATAGCCTGAATAGGGAATTATTCAGTTTCTAGTTTAAATCCAAGTTTATGGGTCTGGATATGTATGTTAGTGTAACGTGATTATAATACTTGTAATGTCATTCAGGATTTTGAACATTTCCATTAACTATTCACTATGCCACCAAGAGAGAGAGATTTTTTATCCAAAGAAAATACAAGCTTATATGTGCTAAAATCTCCAGCAAACCAACGGATCATCCGATATAATTTTTTTTCTTCTTCTTTAGGCCATACGACCGTGTTGGATATAAAGACTTTATGAATGGCGGAACGATACATAGAAGAGGGTGGGGTATCTGTGCTCGTGTAGTAATTATGTAGTAATTACGTACCTGCAGCAGTTTATGTGGCCGCCAAAACAAGTAGTAATAGCAGCCAATATATAGTTAAATTGAATTCGTCTTTAGGCCATCTGCTGGGATCTTTGAGGATAATTTAGCACTTCTTACAACTACTCGAGAAACGGGTTTTATAGCCAGAAGTTAAATTTTCTAATCCAACAATGCCCATGATAGCCTTCAGTGTTATCCTGAATTATAACGAGGCCAAAGTGGGTGGAGCCTCATGAAGTCATCATTCTGACGATAATTATTGGTGAAGGTTTAAAGCCAAAATACGGTACCGGCTATTTTTTTTTTTTTTTTTTTTGTCAGTAAATAGGTAGATAGCCAATAATTAAAAATTGCTTGACATTGATATAGCAGTTATCAAATCAAGCTTGTCTACTATGTTTTTGAAAATTACCAACTATTCCCTACACCTTGGCAATCTGATTGTGACCTATAAAGTAGACTGTAATTTCTTAGGACACTTATTTTGGGAGTTAGACTAATCGAAGTGTTTTTGTATTTATTAACATATTTTGTTGGCTTGTTCATTAAGACAATTATCAGTGGAGAGATTTCAGAGTTCATAAAAGTGTACTGCTTTGCTTGTATTTAAATTTTTATGCCATTGTTGCCAGAGGTATAGCCTTCTTTGCGTATAGCCAATCATCCATCGAGAAAGAGGGAAGAAATGCTGTCATAAGTTACGTAACGAGTGCGTTCGAAACCTTTTCTCTGAGTAAAAGTTGGCCCGTCTTCAAAAAGTCACTTTTACATATAAGGTACCAAATGTATTCAACCTACGTAATGCAGAATACAGTCAAAATTTATGTGTAGATATAATGTGTATTCTGAATAAGCGTTATATTTATGAAATGCATAGATAAAAAGTTATTGCGAAAAAACCGTGTTTCAGAGGCCCTGAATCTCATAGTAGTATTTTGCACTCCAGCCTTTTACAACCCCACACTCCAAACGCTACAGTTTTCATAATTCATAAACTTTCCTCAAACTTCTGTTTTTCCATTACTTTCCCATCCCTATATCATTGTTAGTCCTACGTTACTGCCATCCCAGCAAATATTTCCAAAACATATATAATTCACCATTTACAAAATCAGACACCAAGACCTTTATCTGGAAAACCTAAATTAATGAGAACTGAACCACATACGCACACAAACACACACACACATATACATATGTGCGTGTCTGTTTGATTTTAAATCAAAAAAATGTAAAAATGTGATGATTATACGAATAAAGTTATAGCCAAGAAAGAAAGAGTGAAAAAAATGCGATGCTAAGTTCTTTCGTTTTATTACCAAGACAGACAGTCACAGCAACTGTGACCTATCTTGGTAATAAGATGAAAGTACTTAGCATCCCAATTTTTTTCACTCTTTCCTTCGTAGATATAACTCTGTTCATATATATTATATACACACCCCCAGGAACGAAATGAAGATGAAACCAACACTCACTGAAGAAAGCTAGTGAACATGACGAGCTCCGATAAATCCTGTCTCTATTGATTCCCTTCCCTGAAGAGACAGAAGAGACGAGAAGAAAACCAATGTAAATGTAAATAAAAATATTTTAATCAAGCAGGGATCAGTCCCCTGTAAAGCTGAAGTAAGCCGCTCGGAGGTCAAGCACTTGCAAAGTCTATATAAAGAACGCTCCATTTTCCCGATTCGCATGTCAACAGAAGGGAAGACGAGAGAGAGGGCCATCTGTTTATTTGTTTACGTTCGTTCAAAGATCCAGTGGCAGACTGCATTCATAATGTCTACTCGGATCTACAGCTTGCGTCTTTGGAAAATCATGGAAATATGACTGGAATCTATCCTTAAGTAAACCCATGAACTCGGCTAATGTAATGATGCATAGTTAGCTGTGAAATTTATATTTTTTCAGTATGTTCAAATTCTTATATTTTACTACTACCAATTTCTTACTAAAAAAAAATGTTTACCATTAATGTCATTCCTGCTATGATAGTTTATTTTAAAAATAACTCGGGTATCTATCCGACCCTCTTCCTAAACGAAACTACTTAAATCAGCTATTTGCTTTATAGCTCCTTCCCCCCCCCCCCCCCCCCCTCCCACCACCATCTCTATCTCTCTCTCTCTCTCTCTCTCCTCTCTCTCTCCTGAGCGGGAATGTCCAAAGAATTACATCCATCACTGCATATTAACTGGTAAGACATCCAAAAGCCTCACCTGGAAGTTGGTATCTTAATAAATGAAAGAAAAAAATTCAGAATATAAAATATCCCTGTTGCAAGCAAATGCACTTTACCGGGGATTTTTAATCCATCACAGTAGGATTAACAGATTATTTTCTTCTTTGCTCTAATTCTGGGGATAATTAACGATGAGACCAATTACAGCTCGATCTGTTGAAACTGTTTTGCGAGCAATATGGATGTAAAAAGACTGAGAGAGTTGTGTGGGATAAATGATTTTTACAAAGCATTTTATTTATCGTGTGGGGTTATTATATTTCTCTGTTAAATTGGCATCAAATCCAAGAGACTGACCAACCAAGTAAGCTCAAAACGGGCAAGTGTTGATGCCAACATGCGGTTATATCGTGACAAATAATGAATCTGGTTCATCCATTAAAAGGGTATAATATCATTCTATATGAAAGGGCCGGTATGCTATATCTTTTTTTTTCTCTCTCTAATTTCTGAACTACCTCTCCCTTTGGTAGTCGTGTGATAACCTCTACCGCACGAACTCTTCCATTTTCAGTTACCTGAAGATTTATTGCTAAAAAAAACAGGCAAAAATATAACCTCATGTTATCCCTTGTGCAGAATCTCATCCAATACTGATTTGATAATTATAGTTGAACAGTAGCATAACATAACCACAGAGTTAGTTCCATAGGCAAAAAAGAATTTATTTTTAAACTAATCAAAATTGAAGCCAGACAAAATGAAGGTGAACAGCCAGGAGAGAAGAGATCAAAGAGATCGCTGCTAAGAAGTAATAAATGTAATACATCTCTGGGTGAGGGAACCAACCGAGAGACTTTCTCATACCATCTGAAATTCATCTTTCAATGAATACTGCAGCCAATATCTCCAGCAAAGGCAGAGGTGCTTGTAATTAAGGTTACTGGTGAGAAACTGACACCCTAGCGACATACCAACACCTTCCCCCCATCCCCCCATCCCTCGCCCCCGGACACCGCTACGTTTGGTAAACTAATGGTAGGAGATGTTGCCACGTCTTAAGACTGGGATTATAGCTAAGAAACTCGCAATGTTGTAATTAAACAGTTTTGTGATAAAAATCCACACTTTCTTAACGAAATTGCATTATTTAAAAAAGATAAAAACAGAAACTATCGAAAACCTGCAGAGCGTTCCTCCTCATTGTTGGATTTAAAATCCTTTCAACGTAAACACTGAGGAGGGTGTTAACACCATTCAGGTTTTCGTCCGTCTCTGTTTTTATCCTTTACAAATTAAACAATCTATTTCTATTATCGCGGATTTTTTTAATAATATAAAGCTGTGACTACACTTGTCAAAATTCTACATAAAAGAGAAGCAGCCCAGTACATAAAAGGGAATAGGTATATCAGTGCAAAACAAACAGAGTCAACCTGTAAAAATAAACTTATAATAAACGACAAAGAATCCACCACCTTTTTAAAAGTGAGTTTTAAAAAGACAAAATAGACAGCATAATACAATGAATTAAAGAAAAGAACAGAAAAGACCATCGAGATGAACAAACAAAAGATAAGAGGAAAAATAGCAAGCTATAACCGTATTCAATAACTGCAATGTTTATTTAAAAACTCTAACCCAGCCCATTCGAAAGCCAGTGATTAATACTCTAAAACATCCATACATACATACATACATACATACATTCGTCCATACGAACTTGCATGTACACACCTACTCTAATGCACAAAATATTTCAAAGAAAAAATGACCAGCGATTCGCATCTTTAAAGAAGTTGTGCGTATCAGACTGCAGCTTTAATACTTGATATGCGGTGTAGAACCCGACCTTCACTTCCTCCAGTACAGACAAAACAAACAGAAGGCAACAGAACGTTTCGTAAAATTTCTAATTGAGAAACACAGCACAAGCTTTTAGTACGGTGTTAAGGACAGGCTGCCATGCTCAAGAACGCTATACTTCAAAGATCAAGACTTCATGTGTGGGTTACTTGCAATTATGCCCGTAAATATTGATATTTCTACCGATACCTCTAATCGTCACTTACTCAGTTAACAGACCAATAACTGGGCACTTGAAAATAATCTTTACAGGAATGCACAAGAAAAAATGTCGAGGGAAAATGTTTATATATTACTCACGAATTAATACAGCAATCATATCAACATGAAATTATACTAACGATAAACTTCAGCACGAAAATCAAAGCACTACACTAACGTAACGTTATCAATCTAACCCCTTAAAATACATTAAGTTGTAAGACTTCCTCAAGATTGATACTTAAGCAACTACTCATTCTGAAGATCAAAGTGCAAACAGAGAATTAGATTTTAGTTCAGCGAAAACTGAACGTAAGCCATATGGGATGAATTTGGGACTAAACATAAAAGAAGATCAGAGATGAAGATTCTTCTACCAACGAAGAAAAGACATCATGCTCAGAAATTTCAAACAGAACACTGGCCACCTAAACTGTCATTCAATCTGATGAATTGAAGTTTTGTAATCAAAATAATATTG
>NC_061103.1:23573954-23596454 GCF_015104395.2 Macrobrachium nipponense
TCTGACCTATCGCTGAAAAATATAAACAATGCTCTATTGAAAAATTCTGATTTTATTTCATTTTGCTCTCTTATCGTATCGTCACCCAAGATTCTAGTTTATTCGAAACTGACTTTGTACTTCATAACGAAATGTTTTTGTTTGAAGTCATTTATTTGAAAGTTTTTATTGAACTCATAATAACCACCTTTACAAAACAAAGGATATACAAACGGTAACTTGTTTTAAATTAAATTACGTCGCACTTGCCTGCAAGACTGTCGATTTTTCCCGGGCGGGAATATTCAAAGACCTTAGCGTAACAAGTTAGTTGCCCGTAATAACACTCTTGCCCTCTTCAGTGTTAAGTTTGTTGTTCACTGAGGCTTGAACAGTCCCAACTATCGGTTAGTGTGTTGCATCGCTTTTAAGAGGGTGCAGTATGAAACGGGAGAGTGGAAAAAAAAAACATTTAGGAAAAAAAATGAAAAGCAATATCGAATAAAATTTGTATATGAGGTTTTTTTGTTATCAATCTATCCATCAATGCATGCTGCACAAGTGGCCTTTTCGTGTGATTATGTGGTGGCTCTGGTTTTTTTTTTTTTTTTTTTTTTTTTTTTTTTAATTATTTTTTTTTTTTAAATATGCAAATAGTAAACCTTATCTTGTCTTACTGTTTCAAGTCTGACTTGTAAAAACTTTATTAAATTAAGGGAATATTCTATTGCTTCGTTCCAGGAATAATTAGAAATTTTTATTTTTCTCCTCCCTTGACTTCATTTGTTTTCCACTCATTCAACTCAACTGCTATACTGACATAATAGTCATTTTTCGAGCAATGAGATATCAATAGACAATACAGAATTTCTCCCGACTAGGAATTATATTTATGGTTCGAAACGTTAGTTTGTTTGACTTCTTTGCAGGATTATAAACCGCACTTTCATAACTTTCACAGATTAGTGCTCAGACAAGGATTAGTGTTCAGACAACTGCAGGTTAGTAACAAGACGAAACCGCTGACAGACATCGTCGCTTTCTAAATACCCAGGAGGGAAAACTCATGCACGGCGTTCTGAAGAACGGGGTGTACATTTTTACTCAAATTTTATGGCATCGTAAGGTTGAACAAAGAAAAAAGACAATGAAAGCACCAACTATTGAGAAAAAAAAAAAGCAAAAAAAATACTGGCTCTGAGACCAAAAATATACTGGCTCTGACTGAAAAAAATATACTGGCTCTGAGACTGAAAAAAAATACTGGCTCTGAGACGGAAAAAAAAAAACAAAAAAAATCACTTGGGCTCTGAGACTGAAAAAAAAAAAAAAAACAAACTGGCTCTGAGACCTAAAAAAAAAAAAAAATACTGGGCCTCTGAGACGGGAAAAAAATACTGGCTCTGAGACTAAAAAAAAAAAAAAAAAATACTGGCCTCTGAGACTAAAAAAAAAAAAAAAAAAATATACTGGCTCTGAAGACTAAAAAAAAAAAAACAAAAAAAAAAAATACTGGCTCTGAAGACTAAAAAAAAAAAAAAAAAGAAAAAAAAAAAAAAAATACTGGCTCTGAGACTAAAAAAAAAAAAAAAATAGCTCGGCTCTGTGAGGACTAAAAAAAAAAAAAAAAAAAAATACTGGTGCTCTGAGACTAAAAAAAAAAAAAATATAAAAAAATAATACTGGCTCTGAGACGGGAAAAAAATACTGGCTCTGATAGACTAAAAAAAAAAAATATAAAAAAAAAAAAACGCAAATACTGGCGGCTCCTGGAGACCTAAAAAAAAAAAAAAAATACTGGCTCTGGATACTAAAAAAAAAAAAAAAAAAATACTGGCTACTAGATACGTGGGAAAAAAGTACTGGCTCTGAAGACTGAAAAACAAAAATATACTGGTAATCTGAGACTGGAAAAAAAATACTGGGCTCTGAGACTTGGGGGGGGGGGAAAAAATATACTGGCTCTGATACTGAAAAAAAAATACTGGCTCTGAAGACTGAAAAAAACTATACTAGGCTCCTGAGACGGCAAAAAAAAAATACTGGCTCTGGACGGAAAAAAAAACGGAAAAAAAAAAAATAACTGGCCCTCTACCGTATACTGGCTCTGAGACTGAAAAAAAAAAAAAATACTGGGCCTCTGAGACTGAAAAAAAAAAAAAAAAAAAACCTGGCTTCTGAGACTGAAAAAAAAAAACAAAATAACTTACTGGGCTCTGAGGAACTGAAAAAAAAAAAAAAAAAAAACCCAAAAAAAAAAAAAACTGGCTCTGAGACTAAAAAAAAAAAAAAAAAAATACTGGCTCTGAGACTAAAAAAAAAAAAAACAACAAAAAAAAATACTGGCTCTGAGACTAAAAAAAAAAAAAAAAAAAGACTCGGCTCTGAGACTAAAAAAAAAAAAAAATAAATACTGGCTGGCTTGAGACTGGGAAAAAAAATACCTGGCTCTGAGTACTAAAAAAAAAAAAAAAAAAGCAAAAAAATACTTGGCTCTGAATACTAAAAAAAAAAAAAAAAAACAAAAGAAACAGTACTGGCTCTGAGACTTAAAAAAAAAAAAAAAAATACTGCTCCCTGAGACTAAAAAAAAAAAAATACTGGCTCTGAGACTAAAAAAAAAAAAAAAAATAAAAAAAAAAAAATACTGGCTCTGATACTAAAAAAAAAAAAAACAAAATACTGGCTCTGAAGTAAAATAAAAAAAAAACTAAAAAAAAAAAAAAAAACTGGCCTCTGAGGACCTAAAAAAAAAAAAAAAAAATATCTGGCTCTGAGACGGGAAAAAAATACTGGCTCTTGAGAACTAAAAAAAAAAAAAAAAATACTGGCTCTGAGACTCTAAAAAAAAAAAAAAAAAACTGGCTCTGGAGACTGCAAAAAAAAAACAAAAAAAATACTGGTCTCTGAGACTAAAAAAAAAAAAAAAAAATAACTGGCTCTGGCTAAAAAAAAAACTAAAAAAAAAAAAAAAAAACTGGCTTCTGAGACTAAAACAAAAAAAAAAAAAAACAAAAAAAACATACTGGCTCTGAGACTAAAAAAAAAAAAAAAATACTGAGCTCTGAGACTAAAAAAAAAAAAAAAAAAAAATACTCGGCTTCTGGATACTAAAAAAAAAAAAACAAAAAAAAAAAAATACTGGCTCTGAGGACTAAAAAAAAAAAAAAAAAACTGGCCTCTGAGACTAAAAAAAAAAAAAAAAACAAAAAAAAAAAAAATACTGGCTCTGAGACGGGAAAAAATACTGGCTCTGAGATCCTAAAAAAAAAAAAAATAAATCTGGCTCTGAGACTAAAAAAAAAAAAAAAAATACCTGGCTCTGGAGACTAAAAAAAAAAAAAAAAATACTGGCTCTGAGACTAAAAAAAAAAAAAACAAAAAAAAAAATAACTGGCTCTGGCATGACAAAAAAAAAAAAAAAAATAAAAAAAAAAAAAACTTGGCTCTGAGACTAAAAAAAAAAAAAAAAAAAAAAACAAAAAAAAAAAAAAAAAATATAAACTGGCTCTGCAGACTAAAAAAAAAAAAAAAAAATAACAAAACAAAAAATACCTGGCTCTGAACGGGAAATCGGGCAAAAAACAATTACTTGGCTCTGAGATCTAAAAAAAAAAAAAAAATAAAAAAAAAAAAAAAATCTGGTGCTGTCTGAGACTAAAAAAAAAAAAAACTAAAAAAAAAAGACTACTGGCTCTGACCTGAAAAAAAAAAAAGAAAAAAACTAAAAAAAAAAAAAAAAAATTTAATGTCTCTGAGACTAAAAAGAAAAAAAAAAAATACTGGCTCTGAGACTAAAAAAAAAAAAAAAATAAATAAAAAAAAAAAATACTTGGCTCGCTGAGACTAAAAAAAAAAAAAAAAATACTGGCTCTGAGACTTAAAAAAAAAAAAAAAAATAAAACAAACAAAAATATGGCTCTGAGACTAAAAAAAAAAAAAATACTGGCTCTGAGACTAAAAAAAAAAAAAATAAACAAAAAAAAAAACTACTGGCTTCTGAGACTAAAAAAAAAAAAAAAACAAAAAAACAAAAAAATACTGGCTCTGAGACTAAAAAAAAAAAAAAAAAAACAAAAAAAAATACTGCTCTGAGACTCAAAAAACAAAAAAAAAAAAATACTGGCTCTGCGCGAAGACTGCAAAAAAAAAAAAAAAACTGGCTCTGGAGACTAAAAAAAAAAAAAAAACAAAAAAAAAAAAAAATACTGGCCTCTGAGACGGGCAAAAAATACTGGTCTCTGAGACTAAAAAAAAAAAAACAATATACTGTGCTCTTGAGACTAAAAAAAAAAAAAAAAAAAACTGGCCTCTGAGACTAAAAGAAAAAAAAAATAAAAAATTACGGGCTCTGAGACTAAAAAAAAAAAAAAATAAAAAAACAAATAATGGCTCTGAGATAAAAAAAAAAAAAAAAAAAAAACAATACTGGGGTCTCTGAGACTAAAAAAAAAAAAAAAATACTGGCTCTTGATACTAAAAAAAAAAAAAAACAAAAAAAAAAAAAATACTGGCTTCTGAGACTAAAAAAAAAAAAAAAAACAAAATACTGGCTTCTGAAGAACTAAAAAAAAAAAAAAAATACTTGGCTCTGAGACTAAAAAAAAAAAAAAAATACTGGGCTCCTGAGACTAAAAAAAAAATGAAAAAAACTACTGGCTCTGAGACCTAAAAAAAAAAAAAAAAACCAAAAAAAAAAAAAAAAACTGGCTTCTGAAGACTCGAAAAAAAAAAAAAAATACTGGTCTCTGAGACGGAAAAAATACTGGCTCTGAGAACTAAAAAAAAAAAAAAAAATACTGGCTCCTGGAGACTAAAAAAAAAAAAAAAAAATACTGGCTTCTGAGACTTAAAAAAAAAAAAAAAAAAAAATTAAAAAATACTGGCTCTGATGACTAAAAAAAAAGAAAAAAAAAAAAAAATACTGGCTCTGAGACCTAAAAAAAAAAAAAAAAGAAAAATAGCGTGGCGTCTGAAGACTAAAAAAAAAAAAAAAATACTGGCTGCTGAGACCTAAAAAAAACAAAAAAAAAAAAAAAAAAAAACTGGCTCTGAGACTAAAAAAAAAAAAAAAAAACCTAACTGGCTCTGAGACTTAAAAAAAAAAAAAAAAAATAAAAAAAAACTAACTGGCTCTGTGAAGATCTAAAAAAAAAAAAAAAAATTACTGGCTTCTGATACTGTAAAAAAAAAAAAAAATACTGGCCTCTGAGACTAAAAACAAAAAAAAAAAAAAAATACTGGCTTCTGAGACCTAAAAAAAAAAAAAACAATACTGGCTCCTGAGACTAAAAAAAAAAAAAAAAATACTGGCTCTGAACTAAAAAAAAAAGAAAAATGTACTGGCTCTGAGACTAAAAAAAAAAAAAACAAAAAAAAAAAAAAAATACTGGCTCTGGAGACTAAAAAAAAAAAAAAAAAAATACTTGGCTCTGAGACGGGAAAAGAACTCAAACTACTTGGCTCTGACGAACTGCAAAAAAATATACTGGCTCTGAAGACTGAAAAAAAATACTGGACTCTGAGACTGAAAAAAATATACTGGCTCTTGGAGACTGAAAAAAAATACTGGCTCTGATACTGAAAAAAATATACTTGGCTCTGAGACTGGGGGGGGGGGAAAAAAAATAACTGGCTCTGAGACGGAAAAAAAAATCACTGGCTCTGAGACTGAAAAAAAAAACAAAAATACTGGCTCTGAGACTGAAAAAAAAAAAAAAAAAAAAAACAAATACTGGCTCTGAGACTGAAAAAAAAAAAAAAAAATAACTGGCTCTGAAGACTGAAAAAAAAAAAAAAAAAACTGGCTCTGTAGACTAAAAAAAAAAAAAAAAATAACTGGCTCTGAGACGGGAAAAAATACTGGCTCTGAAGACTGAAAAAAAAAAAAAAAAAACAAAAAATAACTGGCTCCTGAGACTGGAAAAAAAAAAAAAAAATAACTGGCTGCTGAGACTGAAAAAAAAAAAAAAAATACTGGCTCTGATACTTGAAAAAAAAAAAAAAAAAAACCTGGTCCTCTGAGGACCTAAAAAAAAAAAAAAACAATAACTGGCTTCTGAAGACTGGAAAAAAAAAAAAAAAAAATAACAAACAAAATGGCTGGATCTGATCACTGAAAAAAAAAAAAATACCTGGCTTCTGATACTGAAAAAAAAAAAACAAAAAAAAAACTGGCTCTGGAGACTAAAAAAAAAAAAAAAAAAAGAAAAAAAAAAATACTGGCTTCTGGAGGAACGGGAAAAAAATACTGGCTTCTGAGACCGTGAAAAAATATACTGGCTTCTGAGACTAAAAAAAAAAAATACCCTGCTCTGGAGACCTAAAAAAAAGAAAAAAAGAAGGAAGAAGATTAATCTGCTGTTACTGAAGAAAATTAAAGTTAAATATTTCTAAGACCATCAAGCCATCATACAACATAAAATATCAAAACAGCATTCTTTCATACGAGTTAGTTCATATATTCCACGATCTCATCGTAATCATACGCTCCGTTAAACATTTCATTATAATCAGACCAATGAGTAAATCAGACGTTTTCAAATCTAAATCACCGTCCTCTTAACTCTGACGATAGCTCACTGCAGCCCTATTACAGTTGCATATGCAAATGATATCGGATATCACCGCGCTATATATCTCTCCCCCGTTATTATTACTGCCATTTCTCCAAACGTGAACCAAAAGGTCTTCGCCATAATTCGTCGCATAATGAACCAATACCGCAAACCTTTCATCTACGCTTCGCTGAATTCGAAAGCCTGCCTAGTGTAAGGAATGCAAGTTATACATGAGATAATTATCTAAGTTGGTGGGACCATTGTCAGGAATATTAATTCATACGGACGAAACACACACACACACACACACACACACACGCACATACATGCGCACAGGCGCACAAATATATTTATCTAAAATTGTCCATCACCCATATACGAGGAAACAAAGGTTATTTACATTCTGTGGCCAATATATATATATATATATATATATATATATATATGTGTGTGTGTGTGTGTGTGTTTATGTGTGTGTGTCATTGTAATTGTAATGAGCGATGATATTTGGGATATGATTAAACTGGAACTAGAAAACAAAAGCATCAAGAAGAGGTTAAAAAATATATAGTATATATATATATATATATATATATATATATATTATATAACAGAATTAATATCTACCAATAATACAATTCATATAAAAAATGTTGAGAGAAACAGAGAGAGACAGGTTCTTCCATTCTAATAATAAAAGTTCACGACCTTAGTAAAAATAGCAAAACGTTTTCTCCTGAAAATGTCAAAAATATCATCATCACTTTCTTGGAATCCAAAACAAGGCACTGAGTGTTAATACGTACCACTTGGACATTGAATGGAGTAAAAAGAATGCAATAATCCTGCCAACCAGAGAGAGAGAGAGAGAGATCGAGAGAGAGAGAGAGAGAGTTAGAGACTGGACAGTTTGAGAGAGTTTTTTGAGCGTTTAATCTACGTTAGAAAAGTTAAGCATCGAAAGAAGGTGATTGTGTTAGAATTAATGGCGAGCTGCATTATTATTATTATTATTATTATTATTATTATTATTATTATTATTATTATTATATTATTTATGCTGCTGCAAAGTGTCCACCATAAATTATAACACCAATAATCCTTCTTTTGACACAAAGAATTTATAATATGCTACGTAGATGGGGCCCTACCCATTGTCGTAAACAGAGTAAGCACTCTCCTTCTGCATATGTGATTTCATTATGTGATGACTAGTTGGAACCCTTCTCAGTTAGGTCACTTCGCTAGCTCTGACAACCATTTTCATTTTATGTGTTCAGAATGGAAACTACTTTCCTTCCCTCTTAAGGGAATGTTATTCTCAAGTCAAGTCATATTTATATACACTATAATACCTAATATATGTTTATAAACTACTCTCTACTATTGGGTGGGAGCTGATATGGAAGCTCAAAGCGATTCGTCTACTGAACCTGGACATTATTTATCTGAGCTACTGCATATCATTAAATTGTAAGAGCTACTAGAACATTTAGACATCGCTGAGAGAGAGAGAGAGAGAGAGAGAGAGAGAGAGAGAGAGAGAGAGAGAGAGAGAGAGAGAGAGAGAGAGAGAGAGAGAGAGAGAGATTACTATTTAATATTACTCCTCTCATAACAAACACTTCTTAATGCATTAGCAGTGGTTCATCTGTATTTGATAAAGACAGACGTACAGTTTGGCATCTATAGCTCCTCTCTGCACAGCTTTCCAAAGCAAAGTTAAAAAGAAACAGGTCCTTTTGTACTTCCGGCGTTTCACGAGGGCTCTATGCATCTAATGGCTAATAAATCTTTGGTTTACGTCCCAGACACGAACCCAACACCCGACCTCCAGAGCACCATATTCTGAAGTTACTGGCGCGTATCATGCAAGCTCTCTCTCTCTCTCTCTCTCTCTCTCTCTCCTCTCTCATAATTTCTGTATGTGCGAGTAATCTGGAAAATTTTTCATGTAAACAGGAGTCAAACATATACGTACTACTACTACTACTACTACTACTGTGGGACCTACTACAATACTACTATAAATAAGATAATAATGGGGGTAATAATAATATATAAAATAATAATAATAATGGTAATAATAATAAAATAGGTGCCATATAATAATAATAATAATAATAATAATAATAATAATAATAATAATAATAATAATAATAATAATAATAATAATGTTACAATTATCATTCCAAAGCCGGACTTGTGAGAGGGGGTACACGAATGAAATGTAGAAATAAGAACGATTTAAAAAAACAAAAGCGGGCAGAAATTCTGTCGAAGGACTTTGAAGAATTTGTGGTAATGAAGCACCCAAGGACCTTGAAAGAGTCAGAGGAAGCATCACTGGGCATCTTGGTTTAAAAAAGAAGAAGAATATTCAGGAGAGATAAAATTAACAGCGTTCAACAAAAGGATAATAGTATTTTGTATGGTTTTCCACCCATGTATTAGTTCGTGCCTTGGCTAACTCCTCAAGAAGCTTTCCACGAAATAGCTGAAATAACCTCATAGCTGGTGTTATATCTGTTGTATAACTTTTAGGGTGCTCTTAGAAACTTAAATGTTAGTCCCATTATCCTGAAGTCTGGAGGTCAGATATTTTTCAATTTTCTCAAGATAGTCGCTCTCTTTCGATAAGAATCTCGCTTGGATAGTATGCATTAAAAACGAAGTCTTCCTTTTTCTTTTCTTTCAACTGTCCACATGCGACTCATTCATTTTTAATCAAAGTTTGTCGAGGCATCGTTATGAATCAACCTGGGATTATCCGTACAAGAAAGGTTGACGCAGTTCGTAGATTTGTTTTGTTTGTATGGTGGTTCTACGTTGCATGGAACCAGTGGTTATTCAGCAACGGGACCAACGGCTTTACGTGACTTCCGAACCACGTCGAGAGTGAACTTCTATTACCAGAAATACACATCTCTCACTCTCAATGGAATGGGCGAGAATCGAACCCGCGACCACCGAGGTGAGACACAAACACCGTACCAACCACGCCACTGAGTCTCCGCCAGGGCCAATCCGAAGTCGATAAAATAACGCTTAATACACAAATACACATCAAATTAGAAGTGCCCGTTCAAACACCCTTTGGCCTTATCGAGGAAAAAATGACAGAAGACGTCTAATCTTCTCGTAATTGACGAGGCGTCTCAAGAACCCGGCCGTCCTCACCGTCTGCTGCAATATTAATGAACTCCTTTGAACTAATACAGACTTTTCCAGGAAACATATAAAAAATAAAATGTCATCAACTTCAAGTACGCGCGTAAAATCAATACAGAGCGACGACTGACCTTGAGATGACTGACATTATCAGAAGATATAAGGAAACAGTATTTCAACATTTTTCAAAATGTAAATATATTTACTAAGCAGAGTGGGAATATGATTACGTTTCATTTCCCAAGGATCAATGAGAGAGGTTATTTCTTCTCAAGTAAGATGTTAGACCTTTTGTTTAAAATTCAAGGGCAAATGACTAAAACCAGCTTACCAAAGTCTTGGAATTTTCTTTTAATCTACATGATGTCAGATTTCTGTTCAATGTTTACAACTTTTTCTTGAATGTTTTTCACGGAATGTCCTTTGTTTCAAAATCAGTTATTTCCATCTGTCAACAGAAGTATTAGGTAAAAATTAAATTACATTAGATTGTTACTGGCGAATATTTTCATGAGAATTCATCAACCAACCAATAAAATTGTACAGAATGTTCAGATATCACACAGCATAAAATTCCTCACGGCCATCAGCTCCGTATCGAGGCACGTTAGTTAACGAATTCGTAATAGGTGACCGAGTGATGTAACGATAGCTATAAGAATTAATATTAGATAGGGTAGCGTAAAAATAGAAAAGAGAGAATAATCAAAGTATAGTGAAAATAACGAGAGAGAGAGAGAGAGAGAGAGAGAGAGAGAGAGAGAGAGAAATTGAGCTTTGGGGTGTGAGTCAAATTTGATCGACAAGCATAGAGATAACAAATCCACAGTCATAGGACGTTTGCGAGAAGGGAAAGCGGCAACAGCCATAACATCTAATTATTGCTGTTTGAATTGTTTACACAAACTCAGTTTCATGAAATTAATATTCCCAGCGCATAAATAAAAGTGGCTTCTTCGCATAATGATCACATTTAAAGAGGAACTTTGGTGAAACGTAACACTGGTCTTGCAAACTGCAGGACTCATGACAACAATCGTAGGTCTTACACTGGCGACTTGAGCGTAATTGATAGCCTCTAAAAAGGACACAAAACTGTCGTTAATTGGTCTATAATATTTAGCGTCAATAAAACAGAGGTCATGTACAGGGATATAAAACAAATAGCAGATAAACTTCTTACTTTGGCACAGGGATCGGTACCTTTGAAAATCCTGTCTCTGTGATAATTAGAAATAAATGTCATTTGTATAGATATTCATAAAGGCCTCTAAGGACTAGAAGATTTATCAATTTTATAATGGCAGGGATAGTTTCCATGGAGATATAATCTCAATCTTATATAGTTATCGAAAAAAAATATTATCCGGAAGCGATGACCTCATGAAGGCGTCATCAAGTTTCATAATAATTAAGTTATCCATTACCAAGTTGTTTGCTGACATAAAGAAAAGGGTACGACATAACTTTCTCTCAAATTTGTTGGCCAATGTGATCCTCTCGAAATATAAAGCTCATTACGAAACAATGTGTTCCACCAAACGATCCTCTGTTGATAATGGTCAACACGTTATCCATGGAAACCAATCGTCCATTTTTATCTTCATCTTTCTTTCGATGTTTTGCTAAGACACATACAGCCTTACACAAAAATAATATAAAACGGTAAATATGTTACCATCTTCAACTATCACCTACAATGACAGGAAGAATTCTAATCGTATCAATTCTATCTTGATCAAAGACCTCCCCTCCACGAAACATACCATGAAATCTGTATTAAAAAAAAAAAAAAAAAACAACTGGAGATATCAATGTACAGACAGAAAGCTGAACTTCAATGAAGATAATAATAAAGTTTAAAGTTAAATATTTCGGGGGACATCGAACTGCGGATGC
The DNA here is from genome assembly GCF_015104395.2 of Macrobrachium nipponense. Classification (NCBI taxonomy): domain Eukaryota; kingdom Metazoa; phylum Arthropoda; class Malacostraca; order Decapoda; family Palaemonidae; genus Macrobrachium; species Macrobrachium nipponense. The sequence goes on from NC_061103.1 coordinate 23,585,564, forward strand.
TTATCAGTTATAATTTATACAATATTACTAACTGCTCAAATATCAGTAACTGATGGACATTTCTTATAAAATAGCAGTGTCCTCCAATCAAATATTTATCATTTATAATAAATTAGATTGAAATTCGACGTAATCTACCGATTACAAGTTAACAACCGAAAAACTTTACTAATAATAAACAGTGCACCGTCATCCCTTAAGAATTGCCATGAAACACTAAAAAAATTAATTAGTCAGACAACTGTACATAGACACGTATGTTTGTGTACATAATAATGATGAAAAGTTAAAAAAAAATTCCCAGATAATTAAGCTTTATTTACAGTGCGTGTCTGAGAGAGAGAGAGAGAGAGAGAGAGAGAGAGAGAGAGAGAGAGAGACTAGTACACTTAAAAATCGATAAAAACACCATTTAACAAGTAGCATTAAACATCCACATATACGAGGACAAATTCTGAATTCACGAAAACAAACGCCTTTAAAAACAGCATTTAATAACATCAGCATTTAAATGGAGGAAATAAAACATTCATACACACAAGGAAAAAAAACTGAATTTACGATAACACCCTCCCTCGAGTATCGACTATTCTGAGAGAAAGTTCAGGCGAGGGTATCGACTATTCTGAGAGAAAGTTCAGGCGAGAGAGAGAGAGGAAAAAAACAGACCCTTCGACAGTAATAGTTAGTAATAATGACAAGTAAAAAGCACATCGCGTACGCCGTCGACGCGGGGCTCCTCCCGCTAATTAAGGAGGCATCAGTTAATTAGTAAGCTTTTTTTTCTCTCTCTTCTTCTTGTTCTTTCTCTCCACAAGAGCAAGTCTTGATTAGCCAGTTCTTGTATCATTGATTTCCTCCTCCGTAACAAAAGTCGGTACCAATCGGAAAAGGGGGAGGGAGAGGAGGAGGAGGAGGAAGGGGTTAGGATGGGGGACATGAGTAAATTGGAAAAGGGGGTTGGGGGGTGTGGAAGGGGTGACATGGAACGAGATAGAATGAGATATCATGTAGATCTGGCTATGAGAATACAAGAGGTTTCAAGAGGATGCTAAATGAGATATACGAGTCATAATGAATATCCATGCAACTCTCATTCGTTTAATAAAGACGACTGGTTTAATTAAAACTTTGAAGGTGGTTAGAATGCTAAAACGACCAAAGAATATATATATATATATATATATATATATATATATATATATATGAATTATATAAAAATAAACTAAGGTAAATGTATACATATAAAGTTAAAGTATTGAACAAACTATTACAAAGTGAGAGAGAGAGAGAGAGAGAGAGAGAGAGAGAGAGAGAGAGAGAGAGAATTCTGCATTAACATTTATCATTATTTATTTATATTTATCTGTCTACCTTTACAAACGCCGGAATAACGAGGAATCTGAAGGTATCATAACATACACAAATGACTGGAATAGGAACAACTAAGACGTTACGAGGAAATTGAAACCAAGCTGAAAGTAATAGATGCTTATACTGGTTGTGGAAAACTCGAGCGGGTTGAGCTATAGAGGTATTTGGGAAGAATGAGATTAGTTAGAGAATCGATTAAGAATCTTTGACAGGGAAGAGAAGCCTAAATGAAAGCCAAAGCTGGAATGCATGAAAGAGTTTGTGAGACAACGCTTTTCCCCTGGAAAAAATAGCATTAAGAATTATTAAGAAACACACATCAACAATTTCGCGTTTTTATCACATTACTAGTGCCAAACACTACTTAAACTGAAATGCATCGTAGACTGTTTAAGAAAGTGTGTAGCTTCAAACATAAGAAACTTTTACCTTACTTAATTAGCATTAATATGAATCTATACCAAGAGCATGGAAACCACAGAGGATTGACCGTATCTTTTGGATCCTGTTATAAGAAAAACAGACATTCCATATACTTTGGCTTTCAGCGGAAACTTATAGCTGATCCCATAACCCCGCCTCTCTGCCAATTAGACATTCGGTTTTAAATAAAGATCCAGCGTACCACTAAAATACCTATGGTTGGAAAAGGGACCGAGATACTAATTGAAATGTGTGCGTGTCTGTGTTACGGCACTCGCGTCCACAGACCTGTAAGCGGGTAATAACGTCTGCTGGAGTCAAGATAAACCAAAAAGCTGTACTCTTTTGGCGCCACCAAAGGGGATAACGGGCACGAGTGGAATGTGTCCATGTGAAGAGAGAATGAGCGAGTACTCATTTATCGATCAATGGAAAAAGAAGGCAGATATATGAGTGAATAAGGTAGAGAAAACCACTTAAAATATTTAACCTTGGCACGCAACAGACTAAACTTTATCTTCCAAATACCAACAATTCCCTTTTTTAAGCCATTTCCTCAGAAACAGTTTGACTTTCCTGCTCAATCTCCTTTATCAATGGTTGATATATTGATTCGGTGTTCCATTACGATAATCTGCTTTTATAAATTGCCTGGAAACCCGACAGCCAACTTTTACGTTTTCGGATGACTCCATTCTTTTAATTCAGATGAAAAAATGATAAATAACTGTAATAAGAAATCCATATAGAAAACGGTGTATATCTCCTACTAAACAAATGTAAGGCAAATGATGTACTTTTCAAAGAAAAACATTCTTTCTCTCATATCTCGAATGCATCATGTCTTGAATTCACTGTGAATACGCAGACATGCAATTGAACTCTGTGTATGAATGCGGGTCAACACACATAATGACTGGGAACGGCTGGAATAAAGTTTAGATTTTTATTTTTCAGAAATGAGAGTGAAAACAATGATTGAATCAAGTAACAAATACAATCGAGTTTTCTGTTCAGCGCATAATGCTGTATAAAACTTTCAGCCAAGGCCCGGTGGCGGCCTGTGTTGTAGACACCTATAGAGGTGCCAGACGTACGATCCATGACTAACTTTAACCTTGAATAGAATAAAAAAACTATTGAGGCTAGAAGGCTGCAATTTGGTATGTTTGATGATTGGAGGGTGAGTGATCAACGTACCAATTTCCAGCCCTCTAGCCTTAGTAGTTTATAACCTGAAGGCGGACAGTAAAAAGTGCGGACGGACAGACAATGCCATATCTATAGTTTTCTTTTACAGAAAAGTAAAAGAAGAATATCGAAGATGAATATACGAACTGATTACAACTTTTTTACCTGCCATTCGCTTCTTCAAATTAGGCGTACACACATCTACTTCAAACAACGGCCGTGCATACTAATTGAAAGGAATTTCATGCAACTTGCAAAAATAGACGTCATCTCTTAAGGTTTGAAGTACTTTGAAGAATCCCGGAGTTACGGCAGTACGATAACATCGATTCGTGAGACGTTCAAAGTTTCCAAAAGGCAGCACATGGCAAATTTTTACCTCATCATTAATTAGGCTTCTGGAGTTCCTCTCTCTCTCTCTCTCTCTCTCTTCTCTCTCTCTCTCGCTCTCACTCATCTTCTCGTCCACGGTCTCCTTCTCAGGTCCTCTCTCTCTCTCTCTCTCTCTCAGGATCACGGTATCCATTTGCTGAATAATTATCCTCCAGATGGTTCAATGAAACTTCCCGTTGCGTTCTGGGAAAACTCTGCCTGTGCTAAATTTAATGATGGGTTGCTTTTCCTTAAGAGATAAGGATTGATAGGTTTTGCCTGTCCATTTATAATGTTTGTGTTTATGTTTATATAAGTGACCTTGAAACATCTAATAAAACAAATACAGGTATATATATATATATATTATATATATATATTATATACATTATATATATATATATATGTGTGTGTGTGTGTGTGTGTGTGTGTGTGTCATATCACATTGTCATGGTTCATATACATACATAGAGCTACAAGTGTCCTTTAATATCTAATCCGCTCTACCTCGGAATTAATATATTTTCATATATTTTGATCGAAGGGGAATTTTTTAGTCAATAAGAAATCTGTCGGCTCACGGGAGCGAACATCGAACCAAAAAATTCAGGACACACAGTGAAGCCTTAGACCACACATGTTAAGTTTGTATAAGGCAGATATTCATATTTCAGCATTCATACAGGTGCATGGACCTGAACTTAGCTGACTATTCGCTGCCCTGTGGAAAGAGAGCAGAATCTCAGGTCGGGAGATCGAAAAGTGGTGAATGCGTCGGACAATTTACATTTGACATTACATTTTTCGGGATGTTAATCGGCCCGAAGAAGGGTTTCTGTGTTACCGGAAGCAGGCAGGCCACATGACCAGTCCGTGAACTCCTTGTGACACGAGTCCATCACTGGAATGGTAAGTCATGGGTGACGTCATGGACTCTTACCGCTCAATGAATTCGTTACGTGTGAGTGACTTCATACCAAGTTTGTTTCTTTTGTGGTTTTACGTTGCATGGAACCAGTGGTCATTCAGCAACGGGACCAACGGCTATACGTGACTTCCAAACCACGTCGAGAGTGAACTTCTATCACCAGAAATACACATCTCTCACACCTCAATGGATTGCCCGAGAATCGAACTCGCGGCCACCCAGGTGGTACGCCAACACCATACTGACCACGCCACTGAGGCGCTTGACGTCATACTAAGGGAGCGTGTTTATTAAGAGTGTTTGTACGTTGTCTAAGGATTTCATCTTGCTTACGGGGTGTCTAAAGAATTACAGTTCACTACCAGTTTATCTCTTAAGTGACGCGGAGTGACCGCGAGAGAGAGAGAGAGAGAGAGAGAGAGAGAGAGAGAGAGAGAGAGAGAGAGAGAGACTGAAAAATGGCCATCGAGGTGAACACTGAAAAAAAGTATTTCTATTAATCCCTTTTTTCTTTCCAGTGTATCGGGGTTCATTGGTATCCGCTGTGTGATGTACAAATACAGTGAACTTTTTATTTTCAATATTTTATTTTGATATGTTGTTGTTGTTGTTGTATGGTGGTTTTACGTTGCATGGAACCAGTGGTTATTCAGCAACGGGACCAACGGCTTTACGTGACTTCCAAACCACGTCTTATTTTGTTATGCATTTCCTTAAATTTCTATTTATTTTAGTTCCGAGGGGGCGGTGATGTTTCATCTGCGATGTGTTTTTATAAGGTGACGTCTTCCCGTTGACAGCAACTCTGCCATTTAATTAACCCCATGAAAAATGTTTGATCACTGGAGTAACGGAGTGAAGAGACTTTACTATATGACATTTTAGTTTGTTGAATAAACATATTAATCTTGGAATGGAGATGTTTTTTTTTTAATGTAGTTCAGTTTCCATTGCCTCGTTGGAGACAAGGGAAACTCTCTATTTGTTAATCACCTTTATAGCCACAGCCTTGCTTGTTGTTCCTTTCAGAAATTTTCTTTTCTTTTATATAGCCAGGAGTTTGATTCAGTTGCCTATGCTGATGTGGAGCTTTCAGGTAGACCACGTTACCATGTTCAAGTTCAAAAGTGAGACTTGCCTTCTTAATTCATATATATGTATATATATATATATATATATATATATATATATATATATATATATATATATATATTTGTGTGCAAGAGTCAGATAGATTCAGTATTAATTTAAGCCATTTGAATATTTCCCGCTGAGAGAGAGAGAGAGAGAGAGAGAGAGAGAGAGAGAGAGAGAGAGAGAGAGAGAGAGTAAAATTGTAGTGCTTCATCTGAAACGTACGCGTACATGCAAAATTATACACCCAAGAAATAGTGAGAATTATGTTATTCAATACCAGGCAGACCTGCCCATAATAAATAAAAGATTGTCTACGCTACTTATTCACGTTCTATGATCTATTGTTAATTTACACCATTTGTGCCAAATGCTGTGGGTCCTAAAACAATGCCCTCGGGTAATCTGTGCAAATTTTTAGTAGACATGCAAGTGTCATTTTCCATTCATAAATGTTCACCTTGGAAAATAAGTCCGTAACTGTTCTTGAGCACCATGCACTAGTGATAAAACAAGATAACCTACTGCGGTCTAGCTATTATGTACATCTATTAATACATTTCTTATCACACTACAAACCATTATTCATCAATAGCACATTTCATTTTCCCTGGAGTGACCTATCCCGAAAGCTGGGTGCTCAACTGACAAATTTAAATTCCTGGAGATGATAGACGAGATACTTCAGTACGTTTTCTATTATCTTTGATAAAAAAGATAAGTTTGACACTGATATAAGTATAAACACTTGATAGTTTTCTGAAAGCTATTGTGCTGGCTTTGTCTGTCTGTCCGCACTTTTTTCTGTCCTCCCTCATATCTTAAAAACTGATGAGGCCAGTGAGCTGCCATTTGGTATGATGATCATCCACCCACCAATCATCAAACGTACCAAATTGCAGCCCTCTAGCATCAGTAGTTTTTATGTTACTTACCGTTAACGTTAGCCATAATCGTGCGTCTGGCAAAGATATAGGCCAGGCCACCACAGGGCCTAATATATAGCCAGGCCACCACAGGGCCTAATATTTAGCCAGGCCACCACAGGGCCTAAGTTAAAGTTTCATGGCCCGTGGCTCATACAACATTAAACTGAGAACACCGAGAGAGAAGTCTATTCTCGGTGGCCTTGATTATACGATATACAGAAAACTCGATTGACACAAATAACTTCGGCATATTTTTTACGAGTTATTTTGTGATTAAAAGCTGGATTCAGACATGAAACACACACACTCTCTCTCTCTCTCTCTCTCTCTCTCTCTCTCTCTCTCTCTCTCTCTCTCTCTCTCTCTCTCTCTCTCTCTCTCTCTCTCTCTCTCTCTGTTCGAGTTTAGAGGATTTTCAACTCATGTTTACCGGGTAAATTCTCTCCCGTCACAATGACTGTCACTGGAAGCCGACGGCATCACAAGAAGTGTTATTTTCTTTTTCTTATCAGTTTACAGATATCCACGTGTACAGTTTTTCTACAGTTTCATTTTCCCGTCGTGAATAAGGGGAAAGACGTCTGTTCTATTTTATACTCGTTCGAAGGTCTTGTACTGACATTTGTTTTTCCATCAACTCAATCATCACTTCAATAATAAGCTTCATATTTTCACTTTCCGGGATATATTTCCCATAACAAAAATGCCTCGGTTCGCCGGTTCAGCATCCTCTGCTTACATCGAATAGATACAAATCCTCGTATAGTCTGTCCTTTCATTTCTCAATCTATTAAATAATTATTTATATTTCTGTTTCTTATATTCTTTCCTTTGCCATAATTATTTCGTCACTGATAAAAAGTTAATTATTTTCCATTTCTTCTCCCATATCATTAATTGTTTGATATTTTCTTATACTCTGAATAAAACGCTTAAAAATGTGATAACAGAAAATACGAATTCATTTTGAACAACAGGAATTATTCTGTCTGCTATTCTAAAATCATTCTTATACCGTATGTTATAATAAGTCATTTACATAGTCTTATATATATTCTAAAAGGTCAAACATGCTTTTATCTTGGAAAAATTACTACATTAATGTGCCCTGCGCTTGGTTTTATCGTTATCAAATGTAATATCCTAATGCTGTGACTGTCAAAAATGATTAAATCCATCATATGAAAAGATCTTGGTTATATTCACTTAAGTAGTTTAACAAAAGATAAGTGTTTAAAATGTTTATTGATCCTCATACTAACTTGATATTACTATCATAAATCCTTTAGGTGAAGTCATCATGTGAAGTATCTCTTTACTGCATCATAAAATATTTAGATCTACCATTAATATAATGAATTTTCATTCGCGTAATAAATTTCAGTGCCAATATACCTTACTTCATAATTTCTTTTAATATGAATGATATAAATTTTTCCGTCCTCATTATGCATACATATAGACATACATACACATGCATATCTATAAATATATTATATAATACACACAATATATATATATATATATAATATATATAATATGGATCGCTATACGACTTTTGACAGAATTCTGTTAAATTACAATGTTATTTTATCAGTAAATGAAGCTTGGCTGAAAACTTAGCATCTTATATGCCTATACACTGAAAGAAGGCGAATGCTAATTGTTCTAAAAGTAAATTAACAGGGAGTTAAGGTAAAGGTAGGGGCCGACTCTTTGCAAACAATTAAGAATCAAAAGGAAAGATCCCAGTTTCATTTGCTAAAAGAAGAAATGAAGTCCAAAAAACAAAGATCACAGATATAAGACAAAATTAACCTCCTGGACCTTATATCTTTGGTTACTTACATAAATGAGAACAGGAGAGAGAGAGAGAGAGAGAGAGAGAGAGAGAGAGAGAGAGAGAGAGAGAGAGAAGATGGTGGGGACAGTAAGTATTTAATAACATGCATATCTGCAAAAATAAACTTTTGTTTTGGCGCCTTTCAACTCAATTATTTCTAAGCCAACAATTATTTCGCAGCCCATTACCCTTTTGGTAAGCTATCTCCAGAAGATAATTAACCTTGTTTCACAGGCATATGGTTGTCCAGGGACAGCTATAGAGTGTAGATGACTATGGCCAGACCTTCTACATTCTCTGGTATATTTTTGAAGGAAATATAGAGAGAAATCCGAAGTAAAAAAAAAATCAATACAGTTGGCTTGGAATAAACAACCTTAGGAAAACTCAAGTCCAAAGAACCAATCTGAGCAGTATCTTCGAAAAAAAAAAAAAAAAAAAAAAAAAAAAATCAATACAGTTGGCTTGGAAAAAACAACCTTATGAAAACTCAAGTCCAAAGATGAACTAATATGAGCAGCATCTTCGATCATAATATTGGACTAAGATCAACCTAAAAATTTAAAAGACATTTAAGTGCACCAACATCAACATATGTAAATGACTTATAGTAAAACATGAAATATCCGAAATTTGCAGTTACCAAATATGCAATGAGAATAATAATTTTATATTCAATGTGACGACAATTTTCCTTTCCATGTTTTAATCTAATAATAAGTGTACTTTGGGAAGATGAACGAAATGGTACTATAAATCCACGCTATAAATATTGGGAGCGAAATTTAAAAACGAAAATTAAGACTGCAGGAGAAATATAATACGGCGTCTGTTAATTCAAACTACGCAAAATATCTCCAAAACATAAACAATTTGTTTATGAATAAAATACAAATCTTATACTTACAAGAGAGCAGTAATGGCGCCTACCTCTAACCAACAGTGAGGTCATCCATCTTACCTGTCAACAAATGAAAAGGAAGTGTGTGAGTGCATCAGGTATTATCAATATTACGAATACTAAATACATTAGAAGCTAAACCAAATGGTAATTAAGGAAAATGTTAATAACTAATGAAGATCAAATGATGCTATTAAATCCCCCTTAGCAAGATCACCTTAACAGATTCACCACCAAGGAATATGAAGACTCCTCGCAAAATATTCATATTTTCCTTCGTTTTAATTCCTAGTTCATACACATTCAGTTCTTCTTATTTTCTCTCGCTATTTCTCAATAAAAGTAACACGTGTATTCCTTCACCTAACCCAAGAAACTTCCTATACTACAAACTACAAACAGTAAACATTTTCCTAGCTCTGCACCCTTCAGATACCACAGACGCAAATATCATTCTACATATGCTCTCTCCTTTCGAGCATCACTGTCTTTCAGTAAAACACCAAAGCATCCAGCTTCCGCTCCTTAAACAAATCAATTACCACGCATTCAATTTCATCTGCATCAGGACCACACAAACTCTAAGTCGCAAGACTTCCTGCTTATTTTTCAATGTTCCTTCCAGCATAAAGACCCCAGCAACTTGGCGACTTTCTCGCCACTCAGAGTGGCAGGATTCTATTACCTTCCTTCTCATCAATGGCTTCACAACTCTTATCTAAGCGCTCCTCTCCAGTGGGGTATATCTCATACAATATATCTGTATTTCCCGAGACAGCAATATCCAGGTTGTATACCTGTTACTACTACAATCGCTCACATCTCGCCACCATTGTCTGGGGATACGGTGCGTATAAGGCTCGTCTAGTCAATACTGATGATTTTCACCGTGGTGATAATCAATTTTGACTGACTGGATAAAAAAGCAGTCCAATGGGAAGTTCATATCAAATGTACCAGAAAAATTGCAATATATTGCCATTCTCTTGCATCTAAATTAATATGTTTACATGTATGTGTAATGTATAAGTTTACATGTATGCGCAAGAGTATGCGCGTAAACCAGTCTGGAATACCGTAACATTTCTTTCTGTCGGTGTGATACTGACATTTCAGTATACAGTCGCTTAAAGGCTTTCGACTCCTTTCAAGACTGTCAACACAATACCAAAGATAATTCATAAGATTATGTTGCACATACTATAAGAAACATACATACATGAACGTTGTTATTTTCATAAATAACATATAAGGTAAATACACTTACACTGGACAACAAACGACACAAGTTTCTTGAAATGGTGCAAAATTTTAAAAGCCAGAATGTGAGCAATGAGAAAAAATCTAATAAAGCACCACTCTTAACATTTCTCGTCAATCTGTTGCTAGGAGCTCCTCTCTCTCTCTCTCTCTCTCTCTCTCTCCTTCTGCTGTGTGCAAGCATGCATGCATGAACGCACACGCGCACAGGGTGTCAGGGTAACAATGAAGCCGTATTGCAAAAGACAAACTCTGATTCGGGTCAACAAATCAGCAAAAAAAAAAAGGTCACATGGATCTACGAAGGATATCGATGCCGGAATTGGAGAGAAATACAGTCACAGAGAAATATAGGAAAAAAATATGTTCTCAGGATAAGACGTCCGGGAAGGGGGTTATGGACTGGACGGAAAGGGTGGAAGAATGTTGGTTGGGAAGAGAGAGAGAGAGAGAGAGAGAGAGAGAGAGAGAGAGAGAGAAGGGATGTGAGGGGAGGGAAAGAAGATTGAGAAAGGATGTGAAGAAGGACACGAGGC
>NC_061103.1:23598954-23608954 GCF_015104395.2 Macrobrachium nipponense
CAATCTGGTCTTTCGGCCTATTTATTTCATCGTGTAAGAGGTATGACCTTGAGGTATGGGTACTGGTTAGTCTGGGGATTAACAGCTTAAGGGCGCGTTGTTTGGATTACAAAGAACATAAGGACATATGTACTGTGACAATAAAAGTGAAAGCTTAAACAGTTGTTAAATAAATATTCAAAATACAATGCTATGTGCTAGTGTTTCCTTAAATGTATGTCTAAAATTTAATATGTTACATGTTGGTTTTAGAAAAAAAAATACAAAATTACATACAGGAATGAAAATGAATATAGAAATCTAAATACAGGAATATATATATATATATATATATATATATATATATATATATATATATATATATATATTATAGCATGCATAAAGTTACAAATCAGATAATTTCTGTTTATACATAAATGTGTATAATTTAAATTTGGGTGAGTGAGCGCGCGTGTTTGTGTCCAAATGGTCTATGTTGGTTAACAGCTGCAGATTCGTGTTGGGCGGGGTCTCAGCGACCCGAGCAAGGATGTTACTTGGCTCTCGTTGACGCTGGGTCCTCCCATTATCACTCTTACAAATAAGTCTCACCAACTGTGCGTCTAACACCCTAAAAACACTGCACTTTTCACCTGTACTTTGCAAGCATTCTCCGGCATATATTCGACTCCAGAGTAAGCATAAGAGCCCTTTGAAGGATGCACTTACTTAAATCTCATTTGTTTTGAAGAGAGAGCCAGAATGAAAATCTGCTAAAGAATAATAACTGTTATGTTGAAACACTGGCCAAAGAAGATTATAACAAAGCAATAGGTGGTGGAGAAACAATGTGGGTATTTGAATGAGAGAGAGAGAGAGAGAGAGAGAGAGAGAGAGAGAGAGAGAGAGAGAGAGAGAGAGAGTTTGGCTATAATTCCTTTAAAGACGAAAATAATTGTAAGGTAGGCGAAAAAATAACAGGCTTCGTGGGAGATAGATAGGATGTTTGCTGCTCAAATATCCAAAAAGAAACAGAATAAAAGAATGAGAAATGAAAAGGAATAAAAAGGAGGAATAACGAATAAGACTAATCTAATGTTAAGATAAAATTCAAAATATCGCCTTTCTGGGAGCTTAGGGCACGGGGCAAGAATACAGAGAAGTTTAATCTTTTACAGTTCCCGGTCTTCAAATTCACCTTGAGAAATCACAAAAGATAATTATAAAGAATAAAATATAAACAACAATTCGATTGAATAAACAAGCATTGGGCAAAACAAAAAATTAAAAAACTGAAAGAAGAATATGTGAACACGAAGAAAGACATTATTACACTAGACAGCAACTACGTGGTTAGGTATCGACCCAAATTATCATTTCTTTCTTACTGGGGCCTCCTTAATTGCCCTTTCTCTGCTTAAAATAATAAATATTTCAGTCAGTAACCGTCCATCATTGGTCTGCTATTTACCAAAATTGGAAAGTTCGTCTTCAGACAAAAAAATGCATGGCAGTATGAAAACGCAGCTATAATTTTAATGCTTCAACGAATAATATCTAATTCAGAATTCAAATTATTCGAGTGTGCCACAATGGCAATTTAGCTCCTGAAGATTGAAATCAAGTCGACAAAAATTACCAACTCCTTGGAAGTTTAAAGATTTCTTAAATAGTCCGAAAACCAGATAGGAATTTCTATAGGATGGCAAGCAACTCCTGCAGTGATCCTTAGCTCCTCTTATTCTTAATCTAAGCTTGAATGAAATAACATTATGATTTGTTTTTTATTTTTTTTATTTTTTAACTAAACACCAGCCAAGAGGTAATCTCTGGATTGTAAATCTAATCTAGTAAAGGATTTATGAAAAAGCAAATTAAATCACCTTAAAATTTTATAAACCCTCTCGGAATTTTGAAGATTTGAAGTACATCGCTTTCCTACTAAATCTTGTGAGTCCTCCTGGCATCGGTAAGATGTTCTGGAACAGGACAACCCTACCCCCCACCCCCCACCCCCGTCATCCCCCTCAATCAAACGTGTGTCCCTGGGATCCTCAGCTAAGCCAGGGATAAGACCCAATGGTACGGAATTCTAGACAGGAACATGGACCACTGATCTTCATGATTCTCACACGAACTTTTTATGAGATTCAGTGATTTATTCGTCAGAAGAGTTTAGGTGATATTAGCGGAAAGATCAATCCTACGACTAGAGGTGCGAGAAACAAAGGAAAATTCCAACCAACATGAGAAATCAAATGTTGATCCAATAATTCCACATCAAGGTACTGTTTCCTTGTACAAGCAATACCGTGAAGGAGTAATGTAAATGGTAATGGACAAAATATTTCCGTTATAGCATAACACCCATAACACCAAAATCAAAGCAAATTCAAGAATAATGATGAAAATAACGCTATATGTTTCAAAAGGATTTATAACAACTGATAGTAGAATCCTCAACATTATCAATATCATTATAATTATTACATTTTAACGGGTGTTAGAAAGTGTGTATTTTTTACATAATCATATACTCTCATATACAATTGTGGATTTTTATGACACACATTATTATTATTATTGAAATCATCTGCATTATCACTAGTCATATTATTATTATTATTATTATTATTATTATTATTATTATTATTAAGTCCTCGAAATCTTGATACCAAATTATTCAAGATATCTACTGATTCTCCAGCTCCAGAATCTAGAATTCTCTCCCCCTGCCAAGCCCCCCCCCCCCCCCCCCCCCACCCCCCCCCCCCCCCCCCCCCCCCCCCCCCCCCCCCCCCCCCCCCCCCCCCCAAAAAAAAAAAAAAAAAAAGCACCCAGAGCAAACACTTCAGACTGCACCCACGTTACACTGGAGATTCCTGAGGGAGATCTGCTCCAGCATCTTTAAAATCTTCTCAGGAGAGACCATAATGGCCTCTAAATATTCAACAACATATTGCAGATATGAAGGGATGATGAGGACCGGGGAGAACGTGAGGTGGAAATTAAATTTATCTTTAATATTGCCTGATGAAATGACTGAGCCGAAATTCGTGATGCACGGAAATCAAAGAAAGGGTCTGTGAATGTGTTCAAAATGGGTAGGTTTGGGATGCACAGAAATTATAATATATATATATATATATATATATATATATATATATATATATATATATATATATATATATATATATATATTTATATTATATATATAAAATCAATAAAGGGAAGAGGACACACACAGATATACAGGCTGTCTTTATTACGACGTTTCGTAACTTTCCAATTAATTACATCATCAGGGCTGTTAAAATGAAAAATAAAATTCATAGTAAAATTGTAAAAGGAAGACTAAAAGTTAAAAAGTTTTGTTTTTACAATTTTATTAGGAATTTTATTTTTCAATTTTTCAGTCCTGATGATGTAATTTATTGGATAATTACGAAACGTCGCAATAAAGACAGCCTGTACATCTGTGTGTGTCCTCTTCCCTTTATTGATGATTATTAATATGGATTGACTCCTGACTCCTTACACTGAGCTATATATATATATACATATATACACACTTATATACAACATTTGGAATCCGCATCGAGACACTGATATTAATTTACTCTTACCTTGTCATCTTATAAGCATTTTTTCTACTAAGGTAATGGAAAAACAGGCAACCGAATATTACCTCAAAATCCAAAGAAAATCAAATGCAAGTTTGGTATCTGGGTTCATCATAAAATTTTACTGAACATGACATGAAATTTTTATTTCAAATTCCTTTTCCTCCACCATAGTATGTAAAAAAATAATAAAAAATGCATATATGCACACTGCCCCTTCATGACCCAGTAATAAGAAAAAATTGCTAATACCTGAAAGATGAGAGACTGGTACAAAGAAAATGATCGAATACGAAAACCTGACGTAAACAATATGTTAACTGTAGTTTTCTTATCAATGTACAGTATATATTTATTTATATATAAATCACAAAGAATTAATCTATATATATTATAATATCCTCATATAATCAATTATATTATTAATATACATATATAGTAAAAATACTATATTCACATTGCTGTGATGTATATATAATCATAAACAAACTATAATTAGCTTAGGACATAACAAATACAAAAAAAAAAATTATGAGATGACCGTGAAGTGTAAATTAATAGGTTTTGGATGCAAATTCCTAATATTACGTCTAGGTTGGCAAAGCATTTGAGGGCTGGAGAAGTAAACATATTTAGACATAAATTCTCAAAGGAAACCAAAGCGATTGAATCGTGCAAGGAATGACCTGCAGTGATATTCATGAATATTAGTTAAATGTGAGTTAGTCTCCTTCTATCTTGCCAGATGCAACGCCACTGCTCACTACACTTCACCACGTATAGTAGCTATGCAATGATTACTGATACTCTCTTGAAAAATATTGCTTGGTACTTCTGCACAAGTTTAGCTCGATTGAGGGCAGCAAGTTAATCAAATCATTTGCCAAAGGAAGGAATGTAGCGCTACTGATTTATCTAAAACTAATCTGAAAGGCGCACATCTTACATTATAGACCCCAACAAAGAAACTTTGCAAAGAAAATTAACGTGGAGCTGTGAGTGTTAACTAAAATCAATCTGCCTTAGATTTTTTTTGCAGTTTTGATATAATTCATTGTAAGATATAGAAAGACAGCGCACTGAAGACTATCGTGGAAGAGCGTGAAGGTCAGGAACATGAAAACAACAAACCAATAATAACAAGAACACTTTGAAATTCTACCGTCCTTGAACACACTTTCATGACTGAAAATTCAGAAATGTCGCTTTTCATAGCAACGAGCAGAACAATGACAACGGAAATAAACTGTCAAATCCGCACTGATATGACATCAGAAACCAATCATCTGGACGAAGGCACACAATGTACGCCCTCGCCCGGATTCATCCTAATCCGCTCTCAAAGTATGCAAGCAGAACACACGTGAACTTTACCTTCCCCAACTTCGTTGTGGTTAATTATACTATACTATGTTTTTTTCCATCTGTCCATCCGCCTGTGGTGTTTTTGTATGGTAACACTGCGTCCCGGGCTTTAAATAGTTACGCTATGTGTAAGTTTTAGGTAAATAAAAGGATATCTGGGTGTACATTTGCAACTGAAAAGTGTTTTAATAATTTACTGTATGCGAAGTACACCGTTAATATTCGAAATAGGATATTATTATTATTGTTGAATGTAAGCTGAATGTAACTATCTAAAGCCGGGACGCAGTGTTACCATACGGAAACACCACAGGCGGATGGACAGATGGAAAAAAACAGAGTATAGTTACGGACGCTTGGTAAAGAGGCGATAGCGTTAATGACTGATTCTCAGTGTATGGCCCTATGGCAAAATCATTAAGAGAAAAACATGACTGAGCGAATGATTATATCATCAACTGGCGTTGCACCACATAAGTCATAGAATAATGTTTATCAGGTCTGTGTTCAAAGCACATACATACATACATACGTACATACACAAACACACGAAATTAACGAAGCAGATAGGTAGAGAGTGCTCTAATAGGAAAATTAAAGTAAAAATAAGGTATCAAAAATATCTATGCAAACTCATCAATAACTTACATACAAAGGCTTAACTGTTGTATGTTACCCATTGTTTCCTACTTGTTACATAAAAAGGCCAACTTTTTTTGGATGCCACTTCACATTTGGCATCTAACACTTCAAAACAACAATTTTCCAATTTACAGTATCTCGCTTATCTTCGAGGGTACAACTCTGAAGGAAGAGGCGAAAATCACTGCTATTTGGTTCAACATTTTTGGTGAAGGTAGCTGTTCTAGCTATAAAATTCAATGTTGTTTTTAAAGTGATATATATATATATATATATATATATATATATATATTAATATATATATATATTATATTATATATACATAATATATATATACACGCACACACACGTATGCATGTATGTGTACATAAAAATACATGATTGTGGATCTGTGTATAAAAAGTGGCATAAATAAATACTGGCAACAGATAAGCGGCACTGTTTGGGTAATGTGTAATTATAGGGTATAAGAAGGGTGAAAAAATCAGATTATGAACACTAAGGATGCGAAACAGAGGTTAGCTTAGGTAGTTAGATCAAATGAGGAAAAATATTATATGTATACATACATTCGTACATTAATATATATATCCTATAATATATATATATATATATATATATATATATATATATATATATATATATGTATATATATATATATATATATATATATAATATATATCTATAGAATATATATATATTGTATATATATATATAAAATATATATATATATATATATATATGATATTTATGTATAGATATATATATATATATATATATATATATATTATATATATATATATATGACTGTAAAAATGTTCTGTAACAACAGAATTCCATCTAATAAAAGGAGCCCATAAAAAACATATATATATATATATATATATATATATATATATATATATATATAATATATATATATATATATTTTCTCTATATTTTGTGTTTTTATGGGCTCCTTTTATTTAGTAATATATAAATATATATAATATATAATATATATCATATATATATATATATATATATATATATAGAGGATTAGATAGAGGTGTAAGTGTATGTCCGCCCGTGCGTATTTGCACGCGCAAACGTAAACAAAACAAAAAATTACCGCAAATTAAAATGCTGGTAAGAATTAAAAACTAATATCTATTGAGAACCCTATTTAAAATAACCGGAAAATGAAAGCATTTCTATACGACTATTCAGTACAATTATACATGTATATATGAATATGTGAAATTTGCATGTATGAACATAATTTTTAAAAACATTTATTGCATTAAATCACAAAAAGGAAAGATGAAAGAGAGGCTTTCGTCATGCAGCGTCCTCTAAAGTGGAGAGAAAATACAATATCAGCCAAGTAGCGACTCCAAAATCGCATAAACCACCAAAGCTGCACAACCCTTTCCAATTACACCTAAAAAACAAAAATTCCAGGCCCGGATCCGGATTGAAAACTGGATGAACAAAATATAGGGGATCATCCATCTCATGCTCCGGGTTTTATGGATGACCACCCATGGGCTTTGGTTCAGTATTCAATAAATAAATACGCAACATCTTTAGATATACAAATGGGATCGTTCTCAGACGTAGAACAATACGTTAATGATATATCTTTGTTGAAAAACTAAGCAAAAACACACCAAATAAAATCATATTTAAAATCATATTTTTCTATTTTCTTTCATTTCTTGAACCTTCCTCCCTTTCTCTAATAATATATCCGTATATATATACACCCATATATATGTATGTGCATATATATATATATATATATATATATATATATATATATATATATAGATATATATATACATATATATATATAGTGTATATATATATATATATACATATATATATATATATATATATATATATATACATATATATACATATATATATATATATATATAATATATATATATATATATAATATATATAAAATATATATATATACACAAGAGAGAGAAGAGAGAGAGAGAGAGAGAGAGAGAGAGAGAGAGCACTCCCACGTTTCCTTTCATTTTCCTTCTGGGCTTGGATTAATAAATTAATAAAATACTCCGGGTTATGGAGCACTAGGTCAGGCGACGAAAACAGTTTTGCTAGACTTTTCACTGGCCACATAAAATTATGTATTGAACACAACTGGGCTATCGGCCTGATCCCGATGTGTGCGTGTTTCTTTTATATTTTATATATATATATATATATATATATATACTGATATATATATATATATATAATATATATATAAAAACATGCTATCTTTATCTTGATCCTGTTTGTATACAGTATACGTGTGTATGTATATATATACAGGTGTGCGTCTGCTTGTATATGAAACTCTCTCCCCTCCCTTTCCTAGGAATTAATATATCTTTATAATATTGCAATTGCAAGCCAGCGAGTGCGTACGCAACCATCCAAATAGAGAGGGTTAATTTCCGGGTGTTTTCGCCTCAGCTGAAAGAAGTGGCACCCGAAGATGAGTAAATAAACAAGCATATATTGCAGCAGCCGCTTTAATAAATAATCCGGACCCACCCTCGCGGCAAAGGATTACTTTCACAGCGGCAAATCATTTGCATGCAAAAGATTGGAATATAAATCATCCCTGCCAGGCTGAAGCTGAGAGGATCGCGTAGAGAGAGAGAGAGAGAGAGAGAGAGAGAGAGAGAGAGAGAGAGAGAGCGATCTTAATGAAGTACATCCCATAAAAATTACACTGGGAAGCGAAATCATTTCCGAGTTTGCATAAAGATATGTGAATTCAAGATTATCATCTTCATGTGCCCTGAGGGTCAGGTTACATGATTAATGTGTAATGCCATAATACTCTCCCTGAATATCAGAATTCATTTGCATTCGTATATCTATACATCTACGTCAGAGATATATTCAAATTCAGCCTAAAAATTATATATATGAGACTATTTTTTACCCAATCTAGTGTCTTCCAGCTATGCTAAATCGTTTAATAATACCGTTACTCGCTGAAGATATAAAAATATACCAGTAGAATTCAAAAATAACAAGAATAACAAGAATTTACCTTATTACATTTAATCACTACATCTAATCACAAGTATAACTGAATCACGAAAGTTTGGAACGTGATAAATGCATAAATAAAGGTATAAGCCACGAAGGAAAGTGAAACACTGGAGTAGCTTCAAGATCTTTCGACTCACGTCCTTTGCTTTGCTAAGTAAAGGACGTAAGTCAAAAGATCTTGCAGCAACTCCAGTGTTTCACTTTCCTTCGTGGCTTATACCTTTATTTATCTAATCACATGAACAATTTCGATCAATTTTTACCTTGAATTCACACTTATATACTACATAAGATCTTTTATATAAAGCATCAGATGAAGTGCCCCTAGGACTTGTTCTTATAAAGTCATTTTTCATGGCTGACTGGATGGTGTCGGGAGCCTAAACAACCCAGCTGACTAGTCTGAGTATACCCTAAGATGAAATAAGATCCTGTCGCCTTAACGGACCTATATTTCTCTGTATGGTAGTCAATCGCAAGAGGAAAACGAACGGGTGGTGCTTATTACCTCATCTGTTGCAATCAAATGTATGTAAAAAAAATAGTTATAAAGTTATTACTTACGGAATAAAAAGCCTGAAGCGTACGCATACACAAACACACACACACACATATATATATAATGTGTGTGTGATGTGTTTTTATATATATATATATATATATATATATATATATATATATATATACTATATATATATATCATATATTTAATATTTTTGTGTGTGAGAGAGAGAGAGAGAGAGAGAGAGAGAGAGAGAGAGAGAGAGAGAGAGAGTAGTTTTACCAAATATATATACGTATATGTATTTGGGAAAGCCATAATGACCGATTCAATCCAGGAATTTCTGACATTTTTTTTGATGCAATAATCACTACGAGGCTTCAAGCCAAATGAGGAACAAATAAAGCAATGTGAACTCCGTTGGTGGGGGGTTTATTAAATAAATCTCTTATTATTAAGTAAATAAACCGTTGGTGGGATTCGATTCCACGCATAATAGGTGGGGTGAACGCCCCACCAGGGGGAAATCTGATTTTTAAGGGGCACAATTCGAGAATTTTTAAACCAGGTTAATGGCCTTTTAGGCTTCCTCCCAGTGAATATATAAGAATTATATATCACCACAGGGGGCATCAGGATTTTAAAGGTGATTACGTCGGGCATGGCCAAAATAAGGTTGGGAACCACTGGTTAAGTTTGGCCCGTTCTTCATTTGGGATTAAATTCGTAGTTGTAAGAATACCAAAACGGTGTGATAAATATGATAAAACAAAAAAAAGTTACTGTGGTTAAACTAGAATGCATATACGTACATACATAAATA
>NC_061103.1:23613954-23628954 GCF_015104395.2 Macrobrachium nipponense
ACAACTTCTTCAGCTATCACCATGAGCCGAACGTGAGTGCGCCTTGAAATGGAGATATCCTGAGCCTGGAGGCCGTAATGTCAGTTTGGGCTTCGGTTTTGCAACATCAACTTACGCTCGTCTGCATGTTCATGTTATAATTCATCAATAATGGCTACAGAAACAAAGGGTAATTACACTCGTAGCAAGATATTAGGATGGAAGTTCAACTCTTCAACTTTAAGTTAGTAGTGGATATTTCATTAGACCTTCGTTTTGAACAAGTAAAATACGTCTACCAAAAAATATTTTATAGTAACTGTTCGTTCTCTCTTTATTTCATTTTCTACATAATGATAAATTAAGAAAATGCAAAAAATATACAGAGCGTAAACATCTAAAAAGTCTTCTTAACCACCTCTCTCTCTCTCTCTCTCTCTCTCTCTCTCTCTCTCTCTCTCTCTACTACTTTTCTATTTTGGATATCTCAGGTGATCTTCACCTTCACCGCTTTATGGAAATGTCAAAGCTTGTCATATTTCCCCCCTCTAAAAAAGAGAGTTACGTCACCTTGAAGCGCTTCATACGGAAGTGAAAAATACCATGACAGGTCATAAATGAGCTGGAATGTACAAGGATGAGTAATTCTGTAATAATCATGATTATAAATTAAACATGACCCACTTCTGTCATTTCATCCATTTACACATCCATTATCTGTGAAAAGGGTTCACATAAAGTAATACATTTTTCCTAAAGTTCTAACCAATAGCCATTCTGTAAACATAAGACAGATATGTCATTTCTCTGGCCATATCGGACGTCATATATATGACAAATGATTTAATGACGGTTAGAAATAAAGGTAATACAGTTTTTAATATTCCAGCCACTAACGTACTTTCTAACGACCAAACCGATTAATAAACAAAGAATAAAACCATTCTCAGTAATCCGTCTAAACCGGACACTAAACCCTGAAGGTAAAGGGGTCCCCACCTATATTCAATTAAGGGGGATTTTGAAGTCCCCGTAATATATCCTTTGTAAACAAACTGCACCAGATCTTGTCAACAACACTAATGTTAGGCAAACAAATGTATATCTGCAGGGGGTAATAATTTTGCATGGGCCGTGTAGATAGGTCTCTGTTTCTCCCTCCTTACCATATAGTCATATATATATATATATATATATATATATATATATATATATATATATATATATATATATATCGTATAGGTATATATATATACGTATATGTATATATATATATATATTATATATATATATATATATATATATATATGTATATATATATCTATATATATCTATATCTATATATATATATATATATATTATATATATTATATATATATATATATATATATATATATATATATATATATATAGCTGGAGCTTCCTTTTACAGAGTGACATGTTTAATTCAGCAACTGAAAGATAAACGTGGCTGAAACACTAGTTTCGTTTTTCAGCCTCGTTCACCTCTAAAGAGTTCTCGCTGGCCGAGTGGTTTCGAGCTGGGCTGCCAATCCGGTAGTCCGAGGATCGATTCCCGACTCGGCCAACGCGGGATTAGAGAAATTTATTTCTGGTTAGAAGTTCATTTCTCGATATAGTGTGATTCGGATGCCACAATAAGCTGTAGGTCCCGTTGCTAGGTAACCAATTGGACCCTAGCCACGTAAAAAACATCTAATCCTTCGGGACAGCACTAGGAGAGCTGTTAATCAACTCAGTGGTCTGGTTTAGTTTTGTTATTCAATAGGTGCAGATTGCAAGGTAGGAAACTACTGTTTCCTGCCACTCAAGAGCCATTTCCTTTCTCAGATGATTCCACAAACCTTCACTGTATACTCCTCTGCCTTGGGGTATATTATAACTGAATCCAAAAAATCGTCACTTCCTAGGGCAAAAAGGTGATACTACTTACAACAAACGTGGTAGCCGCACACCCAATGGACTTAACTGATATACGTGGCTGGTGTTCGCTAAGGAGATGGACTAATCACCCATCTAGGGAGCATTTCCGTCCCCAAGTGGTTCACAACCCTCTCCTTGGAATGTAGTTATTAAAACTTCAAGCTAATGGCTAATCTATATAGATTATATACTATATATATATATATATATATATATATAAATATATTATACACACACACATACACACATATACATATATACATATATATATATATATATACATATATATATATATAATAATAATATATATTAATTAATAATATATATTACATATATATATATATATATATATCTAATAAAAGGAGCCATAAAAACACCCAAAATGTAGAGAGAAAAGTACTATATTTCAGAGACTGCTGTCTTCTCTCTTCAGGTATATGAATGAGAAAAGTTTACAGAAAAGGTGGTATTTTATACCAAGAGATTCGTCCACAAGTAAAGCCAATTTCGGTTTCAACCCCGCTGATAATCTTCCTTTAATCTTCTTAAGCGTTGGTTGAATGAACACTGCGTCGACGATGTCCGATGTCCAATTCCCTTTTGAGATGTCATTACCTGCTTCTCTTTTATTAAGGCCGATTCCATCATTTGACTGTACCGGCAGTGCTGCTATAAATTACACGTGACATATTCCAGTTTATTCTATGGTTATGTTCATTTATATGATTGAAAATAGCCGAGTTCTGTTGTCCATACCTAACTGACCGTTTGTGTTGTATTAATCTCTGGGGAAGTGATTTACCTGTAAATTCCGATGTAAGATTGGTCACAGTCCTGGCATGGGATCTCATATACCCCAGAGTCTTTGGGCGATGTCTTTTGTTGGACGTTAATCAGGGATTTGGCTAAGGTATTTGGGTAGGTAAATGCAAAAGGGTTGGATTTCCCAAGGGTGTGAGTTACTCTCTTAATCGTCTCCAGGTGGGGAATTTTTATTTTATTGTTGGGTGTGTCTCTGTCTTGTCTTTAGGGGGTCGGTAGAAAATTACGTTTGCTTTTTGAATTGCTTTCTCAATTATATGGTCAGGATACTTTAAAGATGAAAGTTGCTTGCGAATTAGTTCAAATTCTTTTTCCAGGAAATCTGGGGAACAAATTCGTAAGGCTCTTAAGAATAGGTTGCTAGCTAGACCTATCTTGATCGTATTGTCATGATAGCTAAAGTAGTGAATATATGAAAGTGAGAACGTTGGTTTTCTGTATATGGTAAATTTGTATTCTGTCGTGTCTCTGATTATTAAAACATCATATACAGAAAACCAACGTTCTCACTTTCATATATTCACTACTTTAGCTATCATGACAATACTATCAAGATAGGTCTAGCTAGCAACCTATTCTTAAAAGCCTTACGAATTTATTCCCAGATTTCCTGGAAAAAGAATTTGAACTAATTCGCAAGCAACTTTCATCTTTAAAGTATCCTGACCATATAATTGAGAAAGCATTCAAAAAGCAAAACGTAATTTTCTACCGACCCCCTAAAGACAAGACCAGAGACACACCCAACAATAAAATAAAAATTCCCCACCTGGAGACGATTAAGAGAGTAACTCACACCCTTGGGAAATCCAACCCTTTTGCATTTACCTACCCAAATACCTTAGCCAAATCCCTGATTAACGTCCAACAAAAGACATCGCCCAAAGACTCTGGGGTATATGAGATCCCATGCCAGGACTGTGACCATCTTACATCGGATTTACAGGTAAATCACTTCCCCAGAGATTAATACAACACAAACGGTCAGTTAGGTATGGACAACAGAACTCGGCTATTTTCAATCATATAATGAACATAACCATAGAATAAACTGGAATATGTCAACGTGTAATTTATAGCAGCAACTGCCGGTACAAGAGTCAAATGATGGAATCGGCCTTAATAAAAGAGAAGCAGGTAATGAACATCTCAAAAGGGAATTGGACATCGGACATCGTCGACGCAGTGTTCATTCAACCAACGCTTAAGAAGATTAAAGGAAGATTATCAGCGGGGTGACCTAAATTGGCTTACTTGTGGACGAATCTCTTGGTATAAATATACCAACCTTTTCTGTAAACTTTTTTCTTCATATACCTGAAGAGAGAGACAGCAGTCTCTGAAATATAGTACTTTTCTCCTCACATTTGGTGTTTTTTGTGGGCTCCTTTTATTAGATGGAATTCTGTTGTTACAGAACACTTTTACCAGTCATATATATATATATATATATATATATATATATATATATATATATATATATATATATATATATATATATCATAATTTACATAGTAAGTGTGCCTGTATTTGTGCAAAATCTATAACCTATTAATTATTCTGAAAGTGAATTTCTTTTAAACTTTCTCACAAGTTAATATCTATAAACTTCAAGCGACCAATAGTTCCGACGACCCTTCTGGGATCCCGTGAAAGTTTATATTAGAAAGTTAATTCATCAGCTTCCCAAAGACATGAATAAAGCTATTTAAAGTATTGAGAACATGAAAGACGTCCTTATTAATTCTATCAATGCAGAAATTATGCCCTCAAATGTCGTATGAATATGTGCTTGTTGTAAATACATACATTGTACACACATTATATATGTGTGTATGTATAATATATATATATATATATATATATATATATATATATATATATATATATATATATATATATACCACGTATATATATCTACTTCGCTACAATTCGCAGAGTACTCATTTTAACAAGTAGCATTTCAGTGCCTTTTCAGGTCATGTTATGCTACTCTTGACTACCCAAATCACATCCAGAAATTATTACAGCTAGTGTTCGTAATTCTAGAGAATTATATCTATTGATAAAACCTATTTCAATTCCCTCTGAACGAACTTCCACTGTCTTCATTACATCGTTATCTCAACGAAGACTCGGAAACATTCTTCAGATAGCTATATATCTGTCACGAGCTTTCCCCTTCAACCGCGCAATTTCCTACAACATCAATTAATGATGGACATTTCACGCTGGAACATCTTGCTAAAACTGTATGATCTTCCTGGTCATAATTTTTCTCAGTATCAAAGCATAATTTATGAATTATTATTTTCTATAGTTCCCCTCTAATCCAGTTTTCTTTGATGATGTTGTATGTTGTTTTTACGTTGCACGGAACCAGTGGTTATTCAGGACCGGGACCAACGGCTTTACGTGACTTCCGAACCACGTCGAGAGTGCTTCTATCACCAGAAATGCACATTTCTCACCCCTCAGTGGAACGCCGGAGAATCAAACTCGCGGCCACCGAGGTGGCAGGCTAAGACCATATCGATCACGCCACTGAGGCGCTGTTTGTTGATGTTTGAGGGTAGACGATGGCTACATTCTGTATTTAAAATTTTCTTCTTTGAATACACAAACGTAAAAAGATAAAACAAACATCTATACTCCACGAATGACGTAATCATGAAGACAGGCAAACAGAAAGATGGAGATACATCATATTATATGAAAAAAGTGTATGACATATTCTAAAAGCTTCCAAAATTAACGATTTAACTTGTTACCAAGCAAAAAATGAAAGAGGTACAGAGTACCTCCTAAGCAGGGGACATCAAAGCCATCAGTACTGAACTGCCTCATCGAATCCTTCCGTCTGAGTGCCATACAAGTTTTTTTTTTTTTATGACAGAGAGAGAGAGAGAGAGAGAGAGAGAGAGAGAGAGAGAGAGAGAGAGAGAGAATTAAAACCAAGAATACACTTTCGAATCCAATTAGCCACCTGAATGTGTGTTTGTCTATTTCATCTGGTATTTAGTCGAATTACTCTCAAACTAATAATAATAATAATAATAATAATAATAATAATAATAATAACAACATAACATAACCTGAATGTGTGTTTGTCTATTTCATCTGGTATTTAGTCGAATTACTCTCAAACTAATATAATAATAATAATAAAAATAATAATATAACTGAAGCAAAGACTACAAAGTCTAAGATAAGTCGGATACTGTCACTTTAATAGACAATCAGAGAGCCTCCGTTTGGTACCTGGTTATGTGGATGACTTCCGAAAGAGGAGAGATGCAGAGAAGCTGCGTCTCGGGAGATTGTGTGTACATCTTCACTTCAGACACAGAACTTGAAAGACGCTGCAATTGGGAGCCAATGAAAAGCAGCAGCAGCAGGAGGAGGAGGTCTCTCGATAAGACGGGTAAATGGAGGAAGAGGGGACGGCGGTATAAGACGCGTCTTCCCTCAGGGGAAAGAGGGCGCCAACACGACAGGCTCAAAAGACGTCTGAAAATCGCAAAATAATAGAACAGCTGCAGGAATCTATACCAGCCATGAAGTTCATTTGCTCACGCCGGTGCAGAGAGAGAGAGAGAGAGAGAGAGAGCATGACTAAACATTAAAGCTCCTATCTTTTCAATAAAATACCTTATTTATTGAAAATTGCATCCGCGGGGTGCATAGCAAAAAAAAAGCTGGTTTACTATGTTTTGTTTGTTTGTTTGTAAGGTGTTTTTACGTTGCATGGAACCAGCGGTTATTCAGCAACGGGACCAACGGCTTTACGTGACTTCCGAACCACGTCGAGAGTGAACTTCTTTATCACCAGATACACATCTCTCACTCCTCAATGGAATGGCCGAGAATCGAACTCGCGACCACCGAGGTGGGACGGCAACACCATACCAACCACGCCACTCAGGACACTGAAGGTTCTCATTTATTCAGCTGGTTTACTATGAGGACACTGAAGGTTCTCATTTATTCATTTATTATTTATTTATCTATTACATATCTATTTTTTTATTTATTGTTTCTGAGTACCTCTTGAATTACCAGACCTTCGACGGATCTGAAACTGAATACAAACAAAAGAAAAAAAAATCAGGACTAATAACATACAAAACTGTCCTGCTGTCGACTAACAAGATTGGCTTAAATTGAAATTACTTTATCATGAATATAACTGCCCACCTCAGCTTGATACATCTCTCTCTCTCTCTCTCTCTCTCTTTGGTCAATGTACCAGAGAGAAACTGCTTTCACATTGAAGCACCTGTATCCAATTCCATAGCCTGGAGAGGAGAGGATTGGTATAAGAAGCTTTGTTAAGACATCAAAGAAGTTTTGTTAAGACATCAAAAATGACTATACCGAGGCAAATAGTGAACTAGTTATTTGACAGTCACTGTGAGTCAACTGTTATGGGCCTGTCTCGAGGCGTTTAGAGAGCGAGAGAAAGTGGTAACAGACGTGTAGTTATTATACCAAAACAGGTGGGACCATATATATATATATATATATACATAAATATATATATATATATATATATATGTATATATATATATATATATATATACATATATATATATATATATATAAATATATATATATTTATATATATATATAATATATATATATATATATATATATATATATATATCAATTCAAGCTACAAATGTCCTTTAATATCTAAATTCACTTTACCTCGCAAAATGATATATTTTCCTATATGTACCGAAGGGGAATTTTTTAATTGATAATAATTTCGTCCCCCCATGGGATCGAACCACCGTCCAAGTGGACGGGGACGAAATCAGGACAGTCAGTGACGCTATCCAATCAGCCAACAGAGACGCTGACTGTCCTGATTTCGTCCCCGTCCACTTGGACGGTGGTTCGATCCCATGGGGGGACGAAATTATTATCAATTAAAAAATTCCCCTTCGGTACATATAATGAAAATATATCATTTGGGAGGAATAAAGTGAATTTAGATATTAAAGGACATTGTAGCTTGAATTGATATATAAATGGATCACGGTTCGATGTGATAATTATCATATATATATAATATATATATATATTACTATATATATATATATATAAATATATATATATAATATATATATATATATTATATATATATATAATATATTATATATATATATAGTACATACACACCACACACACACACACACCCACATACACACACACCACAATATATATATATAGGTATATATATATTATTGTATATATATTTATTAATATATATATTTGTATGTAAATTTATATCATATGTATATACATATATGCATACATTTGTGTGAACATCTAATTATACGAAACACATAAGCATGCATTAATTTCACCCATCGTCGATACCGCCTTCGAAATTAGAATGAATAACTTTTGCTTTGATGAAAACTGGGAGACAGTATCGTAACTCAGCGAGAGCAACCTACGCATTGCAGTTAGGCGTTAAAACTAGGAAACATATTTCCGCGCCATAACAATACATACCGAAGTAATTATAGAACGTCGAGGGCCCACTGCCCTTTCCCTTAGTAAAGGATGTAAGGATTCTATATATATGTAAATGCATGAATATGAATGTATGTATACGTATGTATCCATGTATAATATAGAATAATATATATATAAATATATATATATTTATATATAATGATATAATATAATATTATACATACAAAGAAAAACACATTTATATAAATACATACTTTTTATATATATATATATATATATATATATATATATATATATATATATATATATATATATATATATATAATATATAACATATATATATATATATATATATATATATATATATATAATAGATATATATAAACACAACACAATATAATATATATATATATATATATATATATATATATATATTAAGTTGGACACACATACCGTTTAATACTGAGTTCACTGAATTTACTATGCCCTGGAAATAACTTAAACAAAAGGGAGTATATATAATGAATAAGCACTTCTGCATCGGCTACAGCTCGAACCATGATCTGTCGAATTTACAAAACTCTCAGGTGGAAGCATGGATCAAAGGTTCCTGAGATAGTTTTATCATGTTGGAAAATAACATGTTCGGAATATATTGGTGTAAGGAGTGCATATAATTCAAAAGTGTTACGTGGATGATGCAAATGGCCTAGAAAGTGCTAGATTGGTTGGAAAAGGTGATGGAAAAGAAGGGAGGCTTAATATTGAGAAAAAAAGACAAAAAAAAAAAAAATAGTGGAAGCCAGAGGGGAATGCTACATAGTTTGTGTTTCGTTAAACATACTTTCAACGTAAATAAAATAACTACTGTTGTGGGAGTTTTCTGAATGGAGCAGTCGTTCACGGTATGTCTATGGCGGTGATCATTGTCCTGTTATTTCTAGTATACTTATATACATACATACATACGTACATACATACACACACACACACACACACACACACTACATATATATATATATATATGTATATATATATATATATATACATATATAATCCAAGGCAGGTGAAGGAAAGGCACTATCCATGTACATTTTTATTATAATAATTATTATAATAATATACCGACGTTTCACAGCTCCTCATAGTCGCTATTTCTAGGCTGCAAACAGCGAACATGGCAATTAGTGAACTAATCTAATCAGAATTACAAATTGAAATCAAAATAAAATATTCAATATAAAATGACTCAAACTTTTACTAAAAGAAAAACATAATACTTTTAACTTCTGATTCGTGCGGAAAACGCACACAGTATTCATTTTATACAGCAATCTAAAATGATAAATATACTGACACGTAAATTACTTCTTAAACGAACTGAAATAGTTAAAAAGAACGTCTTATAAGACCAATCATTTCATTGTCAAAATCATCCCTAATTTAAATCATTCTAATTATTGTTATTATTTTTTTGGTCTATCACAGTCCTCCAATTCGACTGGGTGGTATTTATGGTGTGGGGTTCCGGGTTGCATCCTGCCTCCTTAGGAGTCCATCACTTTTCTTACTATGTGCGCCGTTTCTAGGATCACACTCTTCTGCATGAGTCCTGGAGCTACTTGCCTCTAGTTTTTCTTGATTCCTTTTCAGGGATCTTAGGATCATGCCTAGTGTTCCTCTGATTATGGGTACAATTTCCATTGGCATATCCCAACCCTTCTTATTTCTATTTTCAGGTCTTGATACTTAACCATTTTTCCCCTCTCTTTCTCTTCAACTCTGGTGTCCCATGGTATTGCGACATCAATGAGTGATACTTTCTTCTTGACTTTGTCAATCAACGTCACATCTGGTCTATTTACACGTATCACCCAATCTGTTCTGATACCATAGTCCCAGAGGATCTTTGCCTGATCGTTTTCTATCACTCCTTCAGGTTGGTGCTCGTACCACTTATTACTGCAAGGTAGCTGATGTTTCTTGCACAGGCTCCAGTGGAGGGCTTTTGCCACTGAATCATGCCTCTTCTTGTACTGGTTTTGTGCAAGTGCCGGACATTCGCTTGCTATGTGGTTTATGGTTTCATTTTTCGTATTGCACTTCCTACATATGGAAGAGATGTTATTTCCATCTATCGTTCTTTGAACATATCTGGTTCTTAGGGCCTGATCTTGTGCCGCTTTTATCATTCCTTCAGTTTCCTTCTTGAGCTCTCCCCTCTGTAGCCATTGCCATGTGTCATCACTGGCTAGTTCTTTAGCCTTTCTTATGTATTGTCCGTGCATTGGTTTGTTGTGCCAGTCCTCTGATCTGTTTGTCATTCACCTGTCTCTGTATATTTCTGGGTCTTCGTCTACTTTTATCAGTCTTGAGCCACTCGTCTTCACTGGTTTTCAGACATTACCCCAGTGCTCTGTGCTCGATGTTGACGCAGTCCTCTATACTTAGTAGTCCTCTCCTTCCTTCCTTTCGTGTTACGTATAGTCTATCCGTATTTGCTCTTGGGTGTAGTGCTTTGTGTATTGTCATATGTTTCCTAGTTTTCTGGTCTATGCTGCGGAGTTCTGCCTTCGTCCATTCCACTATTCCCGCGCTGTATCTGATTACTGGCACTGCCCATGTGTTTATGGCTTTATCATATTTCCAGATTTGAGTTTTGACTTAAGTATTATTATTATTATTATTATTATTATTATTATTATTATTATTATTATTATTATTATTAATAATAATTTCAACGATCACATCATCTCTTAGAAAGAGAAAAGACAGCGATAATCTTACCTGAACACTGAGAAAATAAACAACCCAGTTTATTTTCTCAACTCACTTCATTCTGCCATTCTCTTTAACCGTATTCACCTAAAAGAGGGTCTTTTTCCAAAATAATAATAATAATAATAATAATAATAATAATAATAATAATAATAAAACTTCACACACTGAATAAACCCGAATTCGATCAAACGCCCTCCACTTGACCTCTTTCACGGAGGTCACCCACATAACCTGATTCCTCAGAATCTCTTGTAAAAAGTTTTAAAGCTAGAAGGAGCCTATTAAACTTCGCTGCCCTCTTTTGTAACCATTTCAAGAGATTAACTAGAGCTTCTGTGTATGTATGTATGTATCTATGTATGTTTTTTCCCCCACTTGCTTCTTTCCATATCATTCATGTATTGTTTATATTATGCAAGTATAATGATTATTGATATGGTTATTGACGTAATAATGTAATGAGGAGAATGGCGAGATGTGTCTAATTTAAACTTAAATAAGCGGATATTATACATATCATATTTCATTATTACCATTACTAAAGACGAACGAGAGAGAGAGAGAGAGAGAGAGAGAGAGAGAGAGAGAGAGAGAGAGAGAGAGACTATAATCCAGAGTATCCTATTCCATTAAATCGCCTCATTGTAATCTTAAATGATGCTGCTTACGATGCAACGCTGATCTTCTTTTCATGGGAACGTGACCATTAAATCGAACAGCGAATTTAAGAGATCATTCTGTAAAGGCAACTTCATACATGCACAAATTAAAAGCTGCCTGTTTGGAGCTGCATGGTACAGATAACCTTTTACCCTTATGAACCTTGCAAATTACGCTTCTCGCAACAAAGATAAAAAAAAAAACAGTAGCTGAACTTATAAATTGTAATAAGTTC
Organism: Macrobrachium nipponense; assembly: GCF_015104395.2. Taxonomy (NCBI): domain Eukaryota; kingdom Metazoa; phylum Arthropoda; class Malacostraca; order Decapoda; family Palaemonidae; genus Macrobrachium; species Macrobrachium nipponense. The sequence continues at coordinate 23,625,866 of NC_061103.1, forward strand.
GTAAAAGATATGAAGCAGAAATGACTTTGAAAAATTTGGGAGGGTGGATGGAGGAATGCAGAGGAAGTTGACGAACTAAGAATTATCAGAAACGTGGATGACCTCGAAATCTAAAACAAAAATGCTTAAGGGTTGAAAACTCCTAAATTTAACGGAATAAAAGGAGAGACTGACAAAATATGGCAAGAAAGTACTATATTTCAGAGACTGTTGCCTCTCTTCAGGTAGGTAATGAATGAGAAAAGTTACAGAAAAGGCGGTATTTATACCAAGAGATCCCTCCACAGGTAGTCGTCTTAGTATTAGGTCACCAGCGCTGATAATTTCTCTTTAATCTTCTTAAGCGTTGGTTGAAGGAAGATTTTATCTATGATATCTGAATCCCAGGCGCCCATTGTTCATTACCTGCCTTTGTTTAATCAACGCTGACACTATCATTTGGCGTTTGTACCGACATTTGCTGCTATAAATTATATGTGACAATTTCCAGTTTATTCTATGGTTATGGTCATTGATATGGTTAAAAATAGCTCACCTCTGTTGCCCATACCTAACTGACCATTTATGTTGTATTAATCTCTGGGGAAGTAATCTTCCTGTAAAACCGATGTAAGATTGGTCACAGTCATGGCATGGGATTACGTGTATTCTGTGTCTTTGGGGATTGTCTTTTGTTGAACGTTAATCAGGGATTTGGCTAGGGTATTTGGGTAGGTAAAGGCAAAAGGGTTAGATTTTCCAAGTGTCTGGGTCACCGTCTTAATCCTGTCCAGGTGTCGGATTTTAATTTTATTGTTGGGTGTCTCTCTAGTCTTGTCTTGATGGGGTCGGTAGAAAATTACGTTTGCTTTATGAATCGCTTTCTCAATTATATGGTCAGGATACCTTAAAGACGAAAGCTGCTTGCAAATTAGGTAAAATTCCTTTTCCAGGATATCTGGGGAACAAATTCGTAAGGCACACACACACACACATTATATATATATATATATATATATATATATATATATATATATATATAATATATATATATATATATATATATAATATCTATATATATATACAGACCTGAAGGAGCAGACTGCCGGTGTATCTCCTTGAGTTTCACCCTTTAAGGAAACGGAATCGTTACTTCTAAATCCTGAAAAAGGAGGGAGAGGAGGAGAGAGCTACGAATGGAGGATGAAATACGGATGAGGAGACATTTACCAGTAATTTACTAAAGGCAAAAGGAGGATTAGTTCCCCGTAAAGAAGAAGTCTGGGGCAGCGAGGGTAAAATATTCCCTACATTGCCAAAGCACTCCAGAATTTTTTTTTTTTTTTAACAGACTTGGCAATTTCAGTTGCACCGGCCTCCAAGAAAACTTCCAGGTGACGGGAATTTCTAAAACGTTGCCGAACTCAGAGAGAGAGAGAGAGAGAGAGAGAGAGAGAGAGAGAGAGAGAGAGAGAGAGAGAGAGTCCGCCTCACGATTTCACTTAAAAAGGAAAAAAAAGTTCAGCTTCAACACACTAAAAGGATGAGAGATCACTGAACTCAGTTCACTGTCGCTTTGATGTTATGAAAAAGTTAATTTCCAAATAAAATTACATACAAGAATACCTCACATATAAGTATCGCGCGAAGAAAAAATTACTTTTACCTTAATGAAAAATAAATATATAAAAAATTAAAAAAACATACACATATAAAAAAGATCAATGTTTTTCCGCGTCATCTACATTTTAATTTTCTAAGTTGCGTAAAAAGAAACAAAATTGTCACACAACTCTATTTACAAAATCAAAAAGATAAAACGAAAAGCCAAAGAAGAAAATCAAATCAGGAGTGTTCCCGAGAGGCAAAAACGCAATTCTGACCGCAATCATTTTCTCATAGAAAGACAATGAAAACAATTCCCAATCGTCTTAGCTACCGGAGAAACATAAGAACGCGCTGCTTTTATTCTGAAACATACCGAAGGCACATTATGACATTGTCTACACGGAACAATGTCAGTAATTTACATTCAACTTTGTCACAAAATAATAATCAATTTACATCTATCTAGATAATACCATTAACACTGTAAATTGTGTGTATACAGTGGCCTTTACATGCTGCCCATAATGGACACTAATCTTCGCTATAAAACGGCAATTAACTTACATTTCTCTAGATAATACCACTAACACTGTAATGCTAAATTGTGGGTATTCAGTGGCCACTATTCCACAAGACAGCACAAGATAAGGCCGAATTTGTTATTTCACTTAAAAATAAATCTAAACAACTTCATTCTTTTACAGCAATTGAAAAATAGAGTAACAAACACTGGCCTCCTGGTAAGCAGTGGCGAACCCTATTATCCAATACGACTAAACAAAAAATAAGTGAATAACTAAAATTTCCGCCAGTACGAAAAGATAGGTGATGGACCTTCAATAACCACACACGCACGCATAAACAAACATACACAATCAACGATCTTCAAGGGCGGTAGCAAAATGTGACTACTTTCAACCTCTCTTTCGGGTACCTTTTTATTCCACTTCTTCAAATAATTAAGCCCACCAGACCCATTCCCTACCAGCATCCTCAGATACTCACTCTTCACTTTTGTGACGCCAGATAACTCACAATCAATCAATCAATCACTCTTCACTTTTTTCTTCTTTTTAATCTTCGGTCCACCATACTCTACTTACGTCTCTACTGCCCTTCAAGTTTTTAGGGTATGTACTACCGTGCACAAAAGTCCGTTCCCCATCCCGAGTGTGAACACGAATTAGCGGACAATGAAATACTGAAGCACATGAACAAGTAACTAATTGAAAAATGAACAGATACCGCACCATAAAGGCATATTATAAGAACGGGAAGGAGGAGTGGGAAACAGGTATTTTTCTTGAGCATAGAGTAAAATTTCCCTATTCTAATATCGTTAAGAAAGTGATCATAGATAAGTGCCTCGGAAGTCAGTATTCATGAATTAGTATTTCCAACAGATCATCGTATCTTATTACCAGACATGACTCCACTGTTGCTGAAATGCTTTGTATCCATCTTATGGACAGGCTAATTCATGATTACTGACTTCCTAAGTA
>NC_061103.1:23631454-23641454 GCF_015104395.2 Macrobrachium nipponense
TTTTAGTTTTTATTCAACATCATCTTCTTTTTCTTCTAATCCTTCGGTCTCCTATTATTCCGAGACTCTCTCTCTCTCTCTCTCTCTCTCTCTCTCTCTCTCTCTCTCTCTCTCTCTCTTCACTACCCCCCACTTTGCTACATTCCCTTCTTCTTGGGAGTCTCAACAAAGACTTGAATCACAAACTTACGATCTAATTTCTTTCAAACTTGGGCAAGAAACATGAATCTTAAGAGTGGAGGATGCAATATATTCAACTAAGTTCAGTCTAAAAATTCCTTTCGCATTAAAAGAAATGTTTTTAACTTTTTTAATAACAAACGGCATGCCGTCGTTATAAACTTTTGAGTGGAAAATTAACTAAACTAAGCATTAACCTCGTAGAAGATTTCTAATTTTAAAATTAGAAACAGTTGTAGGACACATATCAATTTGTATGCGTCCATATACGTTCATTGCTTGCATAATCGAGTAACCTCTCTCTCTCTCTCTCTCTCTCCTCTCTCTCTCTCTCTCTCTCTCTCTCTCTCTTAATTACCGATCTATAAATCTGATGTTTATGCCCGTTTTGTAGTTATTAGAAAAGAATATGATTCTGTTAATCACAATACAAAAACAAATTATGTATTACAATATGAAGTCCCGATGGTTGATGTAATATGGCTCAATTTTCGTTCACAAATCACCAAGTTAATGTCATTTAAATGTTTTTAGAGGAATGTTGATGCCGTTTAGGAAATCTAAGTTTGCTTCTGAATAATGAAAAACTAATGAGAGAATCGTCTCATGTATAGAGTCAAGTTATAGTTCCTCAGTGGACAAGTGGGTTGCGTACTCGCCTATCAACCTGGTACCCCGAGTTCGCTACCCGCTGCTGCCAATGCAGAAGCAGAGGAATGTATTTCTGGTGATTAAAAATTCATTTCTCGATATAATGTGGTACGGATCCCACAAATAGTTGTAGGTCCGTTGCTAAGTAACTAATTGGCTCCTAGCCACATAAAAATAATCTAATCCTTAGGGCCAGCCCTAGGAGAGCTGTTAATCTGCTCAGTGGTATGGTTACACTAAGATACACATTTGTAGTTAATTATGAAATCTTTTTATCATTACATTAGCCGTCAATCTATGATATATTTTACTATGATATCTAGAATGCAACGATGTAATAGTAGTATAATACGAACGCGAATGTACATTTTAAAGAAGTAAAGTGACAGATATTGAGTGAGTTTCGTGTTACAAATTTCTCTTATTGTTGATGATGATATACGCAGATAAAAAAGCAAACGTAATTAGGATAACTGTGATGGATTTTAATGACAAAATAAAGACTACACATCGTGGCTTTTAATGCACTTTCTAACATTTTCCTTTTCACTTATTTATTTTGAATATGAAATACTGAAAACATTACCTGCACTAATTGTCTATTTGTTTCATATGTATGTATGTATGTTATATATATATATATTTATATATATATATATATATATATATATGTATATATATATATATATATGTGTGTGTGTGTATACATATATATATATTATATATATATATAATATATATATTAATGTGTGTGTGTGTGTGTGTGTGTGCGTGTATATATATGTTGGTTATACATACCATATATATAATTGGGGAAGTTCTAAAACCTTTTTCCATTGCCAAAAACGTGTATCAAAATAAAAACAAAAAAAAAACAACCGTCCAGTAATTACTAGAAAATGATGGAGAGAGAGAGAGAGAGAGAGAGAGAGAGAGAGAGAGAGAGAGAGAGAGAGCTTATCAAAATTCCCAACCATACACGATCCATATAGTAATAAAGGCAAACTAAGTAATATGGTCGGGGGCTATTTGTCTGAAATTTCACCTGGGTCCCTCCAGCTCCCCGCGACAAGCTTCTGACTGGTCTTGGCAAAAGCCGGGGGATAAAAAAAACAACAGGAAAAGAGCGAAGGAATGAAAGAGAGAGAGAGAGAGAGAGAGAGAGAGAGAGAGAGAGAGAGAGAGAGAGAATGGTAATACCCAAAGGGGAGAGGAGGTTGCCGATGTTTTGAGTTCACAATTGTGCACCATAACGACGAAATCTATATATGCATCTATAGAAAGTTATTTCTTTCATCCCTATATCTTGAATTATTTATTCACGTAAGAGCATACTTGGAATCCTCGTGAAAATTCCTATCAGAATAATCTTTTCTTTTTTATCTACTACAAATATTAAAGTAGTTTGCATAGCAGGATATATGGATAAAAACAGTACCTCATTCACACAAAAATTATCACTCACATAATAAACAATACAGCACTAATGTATGCAGAATAACATTCGACAAAACGCATTCATAAAACTACTTAAAACTTCAACAGACACAACAATTTAAACAAACAAAATAATCTTAATAAGAAATTAATCACCCAGGATAATCATCCTCATCCAAACGTTCTGTAATACATCACTTACGAACTAACATTATTTGATCTAATATTGATATAATACTCAACTTCAAATGTAAAACATTTCTTCTTCACAATAAGTCAAAGGACATAAACGATGCAAGTGCTCGTTGTCCTCTCGATTCCCTCCATTATATTATTTTGTAAATCAAATCTATAAAGCCAATTACAAAAAGAGATTTTTAAACTCGTTTTAAAGGCAAATAAAATTACGTTATTAAATTCTAAAGCGAAATGAAACTAATTTGTTTCTCTATTATACATGGGTAATCAAATATTATAAACGAAATGGGTCTCTCTCTCTCTCTCTCTCTCTCTCTCTCTCTCTCTCTCTCCAGCTCTACGTAATTGTTAAGTATCCATTGACGGTGATATACCCCTGGGCTTAATTTTACCATATTGGCAGTGTGGTGGGGTGGGGGCACTGGCAAAGAAAAAAAGGTACTACTTTGCCTTGCTATCTACGCGTCACCTGCTCCAAGGAGCTATAGGAGATTCACATCAACCGTACATTTGACGTCTAGACCAGTCCCTTACGATGCTCCTCATTGGCTGTTGATAAGCCAATGACAGGGCTGGAACCTCTCAGTCTCACGAGAAAGTTCACATAGGCAGGATGCAAGTTCCACCTCTCCTGAAAGACGTATCCCTCAGGAGCGTCGTAAGGGACGGGCCTGGACATTAGATGCACAGGTGATGTGAATCTACTATAGTGCTAAACATGGCTGAAACTCCTTTGGACGCTGTATTTAGTAGTGGCCCCTCAGGGATCGTGATATTACATAGTACAACCATATTTGCATTTTTGCAGCGCTGAGGCGCAAAAACAATCAAATAAGACCATTTCATATCTTATGGTTGCTCTGGAAGCAATATTAAAGTTATGACAATTTTTTTCGTTTTTTTTTTAATTTAATAATTAAACTGAGGCTTGATGACAACTTCGTTTTGGTCAAATGCATCAGCGATGTGTGAACAAACGTTTTGAAAATGTTTTGTAAGTGTTTTTTCTGAAATTTAGCAACACGCGACATTTTCTTACAGTTTTGAGATATATTACAGATATTACTCTTATGGAACATATTATGGCCTTATTGTATGCAATAATTGCATTTTCGCATTGAAATAATAGGTAAATGTGGAGCATTTTAGGTTGCCAGTTAGTTCATTTTTAATGAAATCCTACGCAACCATGTAGCATCAGTTTTGAGTATAGCTGTACTAGTTACAGATTTCCAACAATACATTTTTTTTGGCGCCCCCCCCCCTCCCCCAGCGAAAATGCATGTCCCAATTTCCTATAGCCCCGTTAGAAAACAAGATTTTATTAATGTCATAGGTAAATTCCACAATGTTGTGTCTAAATCCCACATTTTTTCTTTTTAAGAATCATGTAATTCCCATAAAGTGAAATATAAAATGTTTTAAAAAGAACAACTATTAACAGAGAGGCATATCATTTTTCATACGTATGTCCTATTCTTGCGCTAAAAGTAACTCCCAATGCCACCCCCCCTCTCTCTCTCTCTCTCTCTCTCTCTCTCATTCTGTCTCTCTCTCTCCCTCTCTGTCTCTGTTTCTCTCTCTCTGTCTCTGTCTGTCTCTCTCTCTGTTGTTTCCACTATGGATAATACAAGCATTATATAACGGCCATATAACAATGCAGAGCCTGCCAATTCAGCGGTATCAAGTCCCGAAAAAGAAAGATCGACTTGGTAATCTCTTGTAACAAGTCTTTACCCTTGATTTCTATAGTGATGTTCAATAACACTTCGTATCATAATTCTGATATTTGAGAGTAGAATGTTGGGCGGAAAATAGAATTTAGTGAGCTCCTTTAGCCGTTCTGCATGTCGTATGAATAATAATAATAATAAGAATAACTAATATAATAATAATAATAATAATAATAATAATAATAATAATAATAATAATAATAATTATAATAATAATAATAATAATAATAATAATAATAATAATAATAATAATAATAATAATAATAATAATAATAATAATAATAAACACGTCAAACACCCATACCCTTTTCAAATAAAATACGTTCCACTCTTTTCCGAGTCATTCTCTAACTAATAACAGGAAAAATAAAATTACACAGAACAATAAATTATGTAAAAATACACAAAGGGTTACAAAGACAACTAAGAAGTTGACAAAGTTAAAGGTTCCGCAAACGCCCAGAACAAAAAAAATCAAAGCATACTCGGTTTAAACGATTCAATACAGGTCTCCTTAGTCTGATAAAGTCTGCTATCGTAACTCTTCAACAGAATTTTTTTCAAAAGGATTCGGAAATCCTTTAAACTGCGAGAATTGTTGCATTTTTATGAACAATGTGTACGTGTAGCCGGATCAAGCGGTATCGCCAGCTGCTGTTTTTTGCTACCATTGACAGCTCGCTGCATTTTACTCACAATGTGAGATTCTCTGATACTGGATTCCATTTGCTACAAATCACACATTCTAGAACGAGTCCACACTGTGGCAGGGGCGAAAGAATACTACCACCGTAGGTCTTGCGTGTAGTAAAAGGCAACTAAAAGGACAGCTGCTGCTTTGCAGTCTTAAGCTGGTATCACACTAGTCATTTCTTGCTCGCGGTTTTGGCCAGCATCAACCGGTGCTCGCGAGCAAAAGTGTTGTATCGCCACACTAGGACCTCGTGGTTTCGAGGAGCAGTAGGAAAAAGTAAACAAAACTGATCAGCTGATATCATCATGGGGCCCAGAAATTGTTGGACTGTTGCAAGATGTGCTGCAATGATGTGTTTTCTCGGAATCTTACGTGAATGCAAGAGTAACTAAAAACGTTTGTGGGTTCGAGAGTGGCTCAGGAGAAGGGAAGCCAAAAGTCTGAGAGTACGTCCTATCAGCAGCAGCCATCTTGTTTGTTTACACTACGCGGTCGCTCGCGGTTTGTGCTCACTGCTTCCCGTCCAGTTGGAAAGCCAAAACCTCGAGCTAAAAGCTCCCGGTTTTCCATTTTCGGCAGCAACGGCTAGCTGCTGGAGGAGAAAAGGCCTAGTGTGAGGCCACCTTTACTATATTAATAAAAGGCTAGGCCCACCGCCTATAACTGTGGAAACTGCTACCTTGCAGCCTTACTGTTTAGTAAAAGGCTAGGCCCACCGCCAATAACTGTGGAAACTGCTGCCTTGCAGTCTTACTGTTTAGTCAAAGGCTAGGCCCACCGCCAATAACTGTGGAAACTGCAGCCCTGCAGTCTTACTGTTTAGTCAGAGGCTAGGCCCACTGCCAATAACTGTGGAAACTGCTGCCCTGCAGTCTTACTGTTTAGTCAAAGGCTAGGCCCACTGCCAATAACTGGAAACTGCTGCCCTGCAGTCTTACTGTTTAGTCAAAGGCTAGGCCCACCGCCAATAACTGTGGTTGATGACAGCAAGGGTATATGTGCGGTCGTAAAAACCCCTTTGCCAAGTAATAAACCATGCCTGATGTAAGGAAAGGCGCATCAGGCAACCTACCCCTTAGTGTAGGGATAACGGTGGGAAAGAAGACATTCTAGAATGAGTGAAACCGGCAATTGATTTTTAATCGTAAACAATAATAGTTGTAAACAAGTAGTCATAAGAAAATACCATTTCTATATCTTTCTCTGAAAATACATTGCGTATATCGGGAACAGAATGGAAAAAAGTAAACATGACGTTTTTGGTGGGCCATTAGTTGTTATCCCAAGAGTAAATTTACCATCTGGAAATTTCTTTGTGGAGTGTTCCAAGCGATCTCTCTCACACATAAGAGCTGGACAGCAGCTGGTGGGAACTTTTCGCTGAACTATTTGTGTACAGTATAGAAAAATGTAACACTTTCAAAGCAAATTCTACTGTATAGCTAAGAAGCGCAGAATCCGTCTTAAGAAACTTATAAAGTGAAACGAAGCTTCTTTCCAACTGTAAGTAATGTGATTTTTTCACTTAATGTATCACCTGTTTGTAACTGTTTTATTTACTTTTATGTTTTTGCGTGTTTTATATACATTCTGATTCTAATAGTAGTCTTACCTATTATTTATGATATTCTATTCTTTTTTACAATATTTCTTTCTTGTTCACTAAGTTAATTTATTGTTCTTTCAGAAATTCGAGAATAGCTCAAGGAAGAATCTGATACGAGTCCTTTCATTATACATTTCAGAGTGATAGATTTATCCAAAATGTTGATGATAAATAAATTTCAAGCACAGCGAAAACCTTTTTCAGTAAAATAAAAAATCACACTCAAAAGTTCCCTTGTAACATCACCAGAAGCCTTGTACCCTGAAGTGGTACAAGGACCACAAGGTTACCAACCAAAGCGCAACATGTCTGCGGGGGGTTGCAATTGCCTAAATATAAATAGCCCATGAAAACCGACCAAAGCTGGGAAAGCAGCACAGGGAAGTATCTAGGGTGAATAATGTTTGTCCCTACTTCTAGGGAGAAAAACTTTAATTTGTTCTTTTTTCCAAAAAAGATACATGGATGCCTATGTATTGCTGTAGAACAAAAAATACTGGTTAATGAGACCTTATCTGATATAAATTAAACGTACCTTCTTTTCGTTTCATTTTTACACAGACATACATAACTGAAATAATCTCAAACTGCATTCCATCATCAATCTAACCAGTAAGTCGTACTGGAAAAATAATTAAGTCCAGGAGAAGCTGAAAACCTTATGAAATCCAGTGCTCCACCCAAAATAAATGTAAAAATAATGACGGAGGAGGTATGACACTTAATTAAAATGATATTTCAAGAAGGACAGTTGGTTGGAAGTCAAACGGATACAGATATCTGAAGTCACAAGAGCTTAATATTACAAGAAAAGGGGTCTTTATTCCGGATACTTCCAAGTCGCGATCTGTAACAATTATTATGATTGTTATTCAGTAGATGAAACCAATTCGTATGGAACAATACCACAGAAGGGACCACTGACTTGAAATTCAAGCTTCTAAAGAATATGGTGTTCATTATAAAAAAAAAAAACTAAGAAGTACATTGAAATGCAGAAAGAAGAGACCCCACTCATTAAAAAAGAAAAAAATAAATAGATAAAAAAAAAGTATTAAAATGTAAGGAGTAATGCATTGCATTTTCGCTGGAACTTCTGAAGTTCCAACTGCACGGCGTCATCAGGAAGGCCGTTCCAGAGTCCAACGGTGTGAGGAATAAAGGACGCCTGGAACTGAGAAGTTCGACAGCGAGGCACATGTAGAAGATCATTCCAAGGCCGTTCAGTTATCCATTTGTCTGACACACGAAACGAAATGAAACTAAAATGTTGGGCATGTCTTCAACGCATATACAGCCCTCAACAGGAACGTACAAATACAGAGAAGTCAAACATTTTCTTATTTAGCATGAGTTGGTATATGAGTGTTGCGGACACATGCTGTAACTATTTTTGTATATTTGAGTAAGCAGTCGCCAACAAAAGGATGGAAAGGGAAACTGGAAGGAGGAAACAGGCAGGACTTTGAAAAAAACAATTCATAATTAGATACATGTGCATAATAAGATACTTTTAATTGGTTCTCTCTGAGCGCATCGATATAGTCTCACCAAATGGTTACAAAATTCTGATAGTGATTATAAAGTATACCTGGAGGAAATCAAACAAAAGTTTAAGAAATTGTCAACAATAACTAATGAATGCATTATCTTTCAACTTGTGTACGATAAATTTAGCTTTATATCTAAAACATAAAATCAGTCTAAAAACAATAAATGTATGTAATACCATGTGTAGATAAACATTATATATATATATATAGATATATATATATATATATATATTATATATATATATATAATATATATATATATATATAATATATATTATATAATATATATATCTATATAATATTTTATATATATAATGTTATTTGTATGGATGTATATTAAATATAAATAAATAATTATAATATTATAATTATTTATATTATAATATTATAATATAATAATATATATAATCATGAAACATCTATATCAACTCACAGTTATAGACAGACAAGACGAAAAGTAGAAGCACCCCTCACGTAACAAGCAAAAAAAAAGTAAATAAATAAAAAAGAGAGGAAATAATTACGACGCAAACTTGAACAACAATAATGATCAGCTGAATTATGCTCCAATGAAACTTGTCCATACACGCGCCAGCGATCACTTCGTAAAATTTCTCCACCGTTCTTTCGCGCGTCTACTCACCGACGAAAATGACTTCCCCATTATCCTCTGCATTCCGTTTATCGCCTCTCTCTCTCTCTCTCTCTCTCTCTCTCCTCTCCTCTCTCTCTCTCATCCTCCTCCTTCCCTCATTCACGTTCGCCTTTCCTTCGAAAGTATGGCCTTAAATCTCTCTCTCTCTCTTAACTATTCCGGCCCTTCATTGATCGGTTCGCTATCCCCCCCCCCCCCAAACAACCACCCCCGCCCCTTTAGACCGTTTCTTTTCTAATTTTAGCATCGGCTACACCTTCAGTTTGACTTCTTGTGCCTGAGCACTTGATGACGGTGGAATACAGAAACCGTCATTACAAACCGCTGACAAAAATGGAAAGATCTATATATATACTCTCTTCAGTCCTTCGTAGACTCTTCTCTCTTTTGTAGGACTGGATACCTTTTAAATCAACTCCAAATTACCGCACAGCATATACGGCTAAATTAACGAGACATCTTATCTAAATCAACAAAATACAGAAATGGAACCATATTGCAGCAAAATCTCAAGACAGTTACTGTCAAAAATAAGGATAAACTCAGTGAATAACCATGAATAAACAGCTCATTCAGTCTTCCATTTTTTTAGTTTTTAATTCAACCTTCTGAACGAGAGGTCGGTGTAACCACATGATTGCGAGGGTCCTCCTTTTTTTATTAAAAACAAGATATTATGGAGCGGTAGGAAGATTACGGCCAGAAATGAGGATATAAGAGTGAAAGGATAATGCTGAAGGAAGAAGTCTCTTTTAAATGTTTGTTATTTAGTTTATTCTGACTTTTAATTGTGCTCAAATGATGCATATGTGACTATTGTGAAAAGCAAATAATGGAAGAAGAGAAGCGTAAGTTGAAAATAATTTGAAAGCAATCACGTGAATGCGATTAAATTACGTAAGTTAAGTAATAACAACAAACGTAATTTTTTCAAATGTGAAAAAGCCCGTAATAAAGAACTGATAATGGGTTTTGGTACACAACCAAAGAACATGTGTGCAATAAATTGGGGAGAGAGAGAGAGAGAGTGTTGTAGCAATGAAAGAGTACAAGAAATTTTAATACAGACATCCTCGAAAATTCTACAGTACCGTTCTGGATGGCCATTAATGAGACAGAAAAAATAGATTTCGACGTTCCAGGATTATGTGTTGACCCTAACAATCTGCAATTCCAGAAATAACTCGAAAATATTTCACTGTTCCTTGAGCTAGAACATTATTAATGAGAGAGAGAGAGGAGAGAGAGAGAGAGAGGAGAGAGAGAGAGAGAGAGAGAGAGTCTTGCTGATGT
>NC_061103.1:23646454-23673954 GCF_015104395.2 Macrobrachium nipponense
AAAATGTTTCCTTCCCCCCCCCCTCCCTCCCAAATACTTTATCTAGCTCCAATTTTACCTCAAACCACAATCTTGCTAAAATTCGTATCTAATTTTCTCCTTTTATAATAATTAACAAATGGTTTCACCAGCCTCTGCAGCTTATCTGTCAACAATCAATGCAGTAACGTCCGCAATCATGAACCATCCCACATTCTTGGCTCTACATCTCGTATTAGGAAGCCAATGAGACAGAACATACACTTTAAACCTGTCCCTACAATGGCAACAACGCACCCATTTTCATGTCCTCCATTTTAGTCTTAGCTTCATATACAACTTGGTAACAATTCTTAAGATTAAAAATCCATTTTTGTAGCACACCCATAGAGACTAATTTATTACAGTAATTTCTATCCCTGGTTTTCAAGAAATATTTCTAGTAAGAATGAGAGAGAGAGAGAGAGAGAGAGAGAGAGAGAGAGAGAGAGAGAGAGAGAGAGAGAGAGACGTCTCCATAATATGGAACTTAGATACTTATCATAATCAAGCAACTGCCTCGTAGGCGGTAAGATTACCAACTACTTGACGAACACACAATATTATTAATATGGATTATTCATATATTTTTTCGGTCTATAGTGCAAATACGAGAGAATGAATGGCTACTTCTATAACAACCCAAGTACCAGACAAAGGACTTCTTACATAAAATCCTACAATTACCAAAAGATGACTCGACCATAATACAAAACAAAGAGATAATACAAATCTTCTCACAAAGAGAGAGGGAAGGATTCCCGAAGATTCTTTCAGTTGGACATAAACCCTTTAATTACTGAGCTCTCTATGGAAACTGAGGAGTATCTTTATTTAAGAAGTGATGACAAAGACACTGTCTGATCATAATATATAAAAAATGAATAATTTACAGAATCAACGTAGATTATTATGTCGTATATTACAGGATCTTTATTCACCGTAAACAAACTAAATTTATGAAAAATGAAATAGGGAAAATTAATTCAAAATCTCAATTATGAACTCGCGCCACATCACCAGCATAAGAACTGAGAGGTGAATATAGAAACAAATTATAGCCCAACGAGAGTATTGTACAAAAAAAGCTACTTTCATGGTGCACACATACATACATACTCACCATCTATTATTTATATGATTAATTTATAATAATAATATATATATATATGTATATATATAATAAGTATATATTTATATAACTTGATATAAGATATATAATATAATATAACTTATTATCAATATATGTATATTATATTATTATATATATTATAATATATAAATATATATATATTATAATATTAATATTAACGTAATATACATTATATTATATATATACTATATATTATATATATATATATATAAATATCTCTCTCTCTCTCTCTCTCTCTCTCTCTCTCTCTCTCTCTTCTCTCTCTCTCTCTCTGAACCTGTGCTAAACAAAGGCTTCCACGAGGGTGAAATTCCACTGCTCATGTTTTTCCTGTGCTTTTTCTTCCACAAATCTCCACTAAACTCCAGCTTCTCTCCTCACAGTTATCATCCAAGTAGCTCTGAGTCTCCCAGTTCTTCGAGTGCCTACAAGAACCCAGGTGACACTATCACTTACTACTTTCCCTGGGGTTGAGCGAAGGACATACCCAAGCCACTTAAATCTCATATTTACACATGAAAATTCTGGAAATACTTCTCAATATATCTTAACATCTGATTGCTCATATTCTTCTTGAATCTTTATTCTCAAATCGAAAATACTCTTTAAATGCAGATGCACTGCCATACAGAGACTCATGTTCGTACAGAACTGTATAATATCACCTATATGTGATTTAAAAATCTTGTTAACCTGACCATGATTTGATTTGCGATTCCAACTCAAAAGAACCTGCGTTGGACATCGATGTTTCTAAATTTTTGAGATATACAATCTCATCAATCCTTCTTATAACTAATGTTGTTTTCCCATTTGTACACACTCTTCGTTACTTCTGTTTTTCTTAGATTCATCTTGAGTCTCATCTTTTTGGATAAACAATGAATGGCATTTAGCTAACTGAAACACCAACATCAGCGCATTCGAAGGATGTCAAGTTACAATGGTTATTCCAGTATAACTTTTCTTCTATCTTCAACCTTATTTTTTTCGTTATAAATTTCATGAGAATGAATGGCACAGGTGACATAACCTTGCCTTCAGGCATCTAACTGTTTAATTTAAGTTCATTTGATATTACAGATATATATGTGATATACTTGTATGTGCGTGCTCGAGTGAGACGCACATTTATACTTGTACCAGTTCACCAATGCTTAAACGTAATAATATAATATATTATTATATAATATAATATGCCAGAATGTAAAGCGGCAACGTTAGAGAGACTGACACAAGGCTAGTTCATTCAATACAAGCACCTGAAAATACGAACGTTTAATCTAAAGTGTAAAAGATGTTTAAGATAACTCTAGTAACGAGCAATACATTCTGATATGAGAATGAATTGCGCTGTACCATTTTTTTTTAAACACTGACAAAGCCCTTAAGTCCTCATATGCCGACATTAGACAAAATACGCACGCGCGCTTGCGCGCACACACACACACACACACAAATTTGCTGACCACAGTAGTTCACGCCAGGCGTATCAATCAAAAGCCAACAAGCTTAGGGCTTTGTCTCCACTGAAAAAAAAAAGAAGAAGAAAATAAGCCTCCCAGCTCCTCAGATGTTTATTGCCTCACTATCCCTCCTTCTCCTTCTCCGGGTAGAAGAAATCCTTCACTATGCCTTCCTACTCCGCCACCCCCCCCCCCCCCTCCTCTTCAATTTCTACGTGACCATGACCCGAAATGGGATAAGGACTTAGGCTGGATGAAGGACACAATTTGTTCCCATTTAAGCACGATCGATATACAAATCCTTCTCTCTCTCTCTCTCTCTCTCTCATCAGGGGGATGTATCTCAACGTTAAGTACAAGTTTTCTATCAATAACAATTTTTCTGTCAGAGAGCTTAGTTAAATATGTAGAAGTAAAATTCTTACAGAAGACATGAATGTAGTTAGGAAAATATTTGGACAAAATGAAAATCCAGAAATTCCGAATTTCCCAACGAAACTTATGGTAACCATAATTTAACTGGAAAGCGATAAAAGAAAAAAAAAACTAATATTCTTAGAAATATCAACTTTGTTCGTTGACTATTTTTCCGTTACCTCTCAGAGGAGGGCGGTATTATTATTATTATTATTATTATTATTATTATTATATTATTATTATTATTATTATTATTAAAGTAGTTTAACCAGAACACTGAGCTGACTGTCAGCTCTCAAAGGGCTGGCCCGAAGTATTTGAATAAAATACCAGGTCTAGGCCAGATGCCAAGCTCTGGAACCGAATAGCTCATTCGATGTGATGATGAATGAATGAAAATTAATCTCAGAAAATGAGTTCGCAACTTAAGGGATTGATTAAAGCAAAGTTAACAGTAATAACAACGGCTAATAATTTTTAATATGTTTCTTCTAATGAAACAAAATCTCACAAACATGATGACATGAAAGGCATTCACATATTTAGGGGAGACCGGGGCTAGTTGGCTACGGGAGTAAGTTGGCACACTCAAAGTAACTTTAAAGTTTACCAATAAATGACTCTAATACATATACTGTGTAATTGCCTCGTGGTTCCTCAGTTACCTGCAAAATTCTATAGAGATAGAACGTAGGAGCTCGAATTTATGAGACAAATTTTGATTTTGATGGTAGTAAGTAAATTTTTTTATCTTTCTGTTATTTGCTATAACATCTATACATTCATAATGATTATTTTTCAATTATAGCATAGTTTTCCTTATGGTTTAAAGATTCTATACCATTAAAATTAATAATTCAAGGCTTCTTGGTGAGGACTGATAAGTGTTTTTGTACCAAATGGTAGGGATGGGGCACGTTGGCACAAGTTATTCGAGAACAATAGTAATCCGATTTATTTATATAATTTACGTTTTGTTTCTGGATTTTTGGAAGGATAATGAGATTAGTGTCCTATCATTTCCTCCACATTGCTCTCACAAGTTGCAGCCCCTGGATTGTAGTGTTTATAGACCTCTGAAGAAATGTGTTAACAGGGCATGTGATTCATGGATGTCTGGTAATCCAGGATCAAGTATGCCCATCTGTGACATTCCTGGTAAAGTTTCCTCGGCTTTACCTCTAGCTGTCACTTATTCTGATGTTTTCAATGGGTTTAGGATTGATGGAATTTCACCTTTGAATACAGACTATTTAAAGATTTTGATTTTATGGGTGGTTATGTAACAGACTGAGAGATGTCCGAAAAGACACATGGGCTTCAGCGTGATAGAGAGTTTAAGAACTGTTCTTGTTGATTCAGAAGAAAGCTCAGCTGCAGACAGCCTGTGTTTGGTAAGCCAGGAGAGGTGTGGGTCCAGTGCAGGGATTGTAACACGTGGGAGCATGAAGACTACTGACGACGATTTATTTGACAACTGCCACAATTACAACTAGATGATGATCTGAAGTAATACTAATGCCTTATATTTTGTATTTTGGAAATTCAGAGGGCATATTTGTAATTTGATTTAAATGCAATGTAGTAATTTTCTTTTAATTATCAATGTGCCAACTTACCCCATAATGTGTGCCAACTTACCCCGTATACGGGCCAAGTTGGTACGAAAAAGTTATTTTTTCTAAAGCTTATTGTTACCTTATGTTGAAAGCAAACAACAATTATTAAGCTATATGATAAAGACGAATGTTAATAACTTTCAATGGTGGTAAGAATTTTGCAAAAATTTTTGTTTTATATTCGCAATAACCAAAATTATAAAAGGTGTCCCAACTAGCCCCGGTCTCCTACCATATTAATCTAGATTCAATGGGAAAAACTAGTGCAAAGCCTAAAATGAAAATGCACAAATGTCGTCTACATGAATAAGCTTTATTTACATGTTTACAATATTCCATCTACCTAACAATTCATTGATCAGCCGATATTCAATAGTTAACAAATTTATAGCATTAAAGAGAAATTAAAATTTAATAGATCAAAACGCCAAAGAAAGGCGAATAAATGAATGGACTCTGATAGCGATGCGCACCTTTATTGTTTAATTGCAGGAATTGAATAGATTAGCGTTATATTCTTTATGTGCAAAGCGTCCGAGGACAGTTCTGCGTTGGTCAACAACTCTGTGTATTATCCAAGGCCTTCGCTGCTCACTGTTGACTTTTGTCCACAACCACAACACGAAGGATCCGGACAAATTTCCGGTTAATTAGATTTCCTTTCGAAAATTTGTACTGGGGCTTTATTTCCCGGTTAGATTCTGCCATGGTAAAAAAAATGACGCTATTACTGAAAACTGAGTATAATCAATCGACGAAGAATTTCTATTGATTTCTTTCTGATACTTACAGGTATTTCAAATAAATATTTAATATTTTGTTATACTTCGAGAATTACCCACATTTCAATGTCTAGAAGACATTTCTTTTATGTATATTCTAGACGTTTATCAACTATCATTTGTTTTTTTTTTCTAATACTAAGTATTATTTTTAAAAATACTTCATATGAGGCTTTGCTTCAAGGATTTTAGGCATTTCAGCGTCTACTAAGGGAGCTTGAGTCAGTTCCTCGCAGACGTACACTGAATGAGGCTACAAGAAAAACTATGAATGTGGTTTATGCAGAATAAGAAGTACTGAAAGAGTAATAATTTTTGAGATACGGGGCAGTGGTAAGGTTACCATTGGAGTAAAGATAAATCGGCATGGTCTGCTCTTGTAGAGAGAACAATGAACACTGACAATATGTTGGTGTAAATGATATAAAATTCATATAAAGTCTGATGGAAGCAGGAGTTTCCAAAACGTGTTGGTTGTATGACTTCAAAGAAGTGTTGGAACAAGGGCATACAATCATTTTTCTATATTGCAGATTAAAGAAGCTTGCGACAGAATTCCCTGCCTTGAGAATTTATTCTTGACTTATCAACTCAAGTTAAAATGAGGCAGTTACTACTGTTGACTCCTTTTCTCTGGAGACAAATCGTATAAGCGAAAGAAGCTATTATATGCAAGCATATATACTAGTTACATACCAATACACTTGTTATAAACATATATATGTATATATATCTATATAATGTTAATATATATACATATATTTATTATATATAAACTATAATATATTTACATATGTATATATGTCTGTGTATGTAGGCCTGTGCATCTGTGTATGTAGTATATAATATATATATATATATATATATATATATATATATATATATATATATATACGTATATATATATATATATAATATATATATATATATATGTAAATAATAGAAACTAGCTCTTTCTAGTAAATTATTCGTAGCAAGAAAAATTATATTCATATATACACATATGTAAATAAATGTATATGCATACACTTTATATATATATATATATATATATATATATATATATATATATATATATATATATATTATATATATATATATAAAAGACGAGCATGTATGAAATTGCCCTTGTCAGAATGAAAGTGAAACCCACCATTCTTGTCAATATGCCAACCCAACAACACGCAAACCTTTAAAACTTTCCTGCTGCGAACAGGTTTCCTTTATCCGGCCCCCTTTCCATCAATACAAAACTGTACATTGTTCTCGACTATTAATAGCTTCTTAACTGCTTAATGATACGTGGAAGCATTAGGGTGAGTCCACAATGCGGTGAAAAACATGTCGTCAACATGTCGTCAACACACGTCGGTAACTTATCGCATCTGTATTGCGAACAAGTTAAAAATAAGCCTACGACCTTAGGTGGAGGACGAAAGCTGGATAACCATAAGAAGACTTGGTTAAGACTATCAATAATTCAATGACTTTTTTTTTTACCCTGTTGTAATTGGAATAGGAATAGGAATATAAAATTTAAGTTAAAGACCAAACGCTGGGACCTATAAGGTCACTCAACCCTGAAACGGAAACTAATAGCTAAAAAGTTTGAAAGGCGTAACAGGAGGAAAACCTCAAAGCAGTTGCACTATGAAACAATTGTTAGGAAGAGGATGGAAAGTAAGATGGAAGCAAGAGAATGTGAACGGAGGTACAGTAATTGGAATGAAAGGGGCTGCAGCTATGGGCCGATGCGGCCTTACAAAAGAACCGTAAGGAATGCCTACTGTGTGCCGTGTAAGGTGCACTGACGGTACTATCCCCTACGGGAGACCGTAGGTAGTGAACGAATATTTAGCTAATCTTATTATAATGGGCATTATGTTTGTCCGTCCGTCTGTCATTCAATCACGGCCAAACGGCTGGTCCGATGGGCATGAAACTTGACAGGGTTATAGTGGGAATCGCTAAGATGGTTTATAATGGGGTTTCATCCCCCCCACTTCGAAGTGGGTGGGGATGAAAGGGATTCCCTGAAACGGAGCTGGTTCTGACCGTGAAACGGGGCTGGTTATGCCCGTAGATTACTAGTACTGGATAACCTTAAGAAGAATTGGTTAAAAGTAGTACCAATAAGTCGCTGACTTTTACCTAACCTGTTTGCCGACGTACTTTTATCACAGGTTTTACGGCAGTGTGGACGCATCTCCAGTTTTCTCATAAATCCATGTTATAGATTATGAATTACATAAAAAAAACATATTTCTGAATAATCGGTTTTCCCACTGCACTTTTGATTTCTGTAGCGCTTTGTGTTTCTTCAGAGCAGTTTAAAAGACCATGTTTGCCACCTACATAACTTAACAGAATACATTGCTTTGCCTCTTTCGATTTGGCTAGTTACGACGAAAATAACTATGAATCTTTTAAATAAGATATCGCAAAGATCCCTGGTTTCGAAGATAATCTAGACATCTTAAATTTTTGAATATTAAGGAACACGAAACAAAATTGTACCTCACCTGTCAAGTTTTTTTTTTATTATTATTATTTGTATAGCTGCTTATCACTGGACTCAAGATACACCAACGTTTTTAGTAAATTCAATAGTGAGCAGTGAATAGCGATGGAATTTTAGTAAATAGTTTACCTGTGCATTAATAGACTCAAGATACACCAATGTCATCAATAAAGTCTAGAGTGGACAGTAAATAATGACGACCTTTTATTCATTAGTATACCTGTTTATTAATGGACTCAAGAGACACCGTTTTCAATAAATTCAATGTTGAGTAGTAACTAATGATGACATATTAATTGTCAGTATATCTGCTTATTAATGGTCTCAAGACATGCAAAAATGTAGGCAATTAATTCCAAAGTGGCAGTAAATGTTGATGCCATTTTATCTATTATTATACTTGTTTCTTAATGGATTCAAGATACACCAATGTCGTCAATAAATTGAAGTAAATAATGATGACTTTTAGCAAAATTCTTATGCTGTACCCATCTCCATTAAATGCCAATTTTCCAGAGAAAAAACGAGAAAAGCTCAAAAGTCATTTACATAATTCTGATTTTCCAACATTGAGAAACTTTCCTTTGATTTTATTCTTTCGATTTTGTTTCCTTTAAAAGAATACATGTTGAATGGAGAGCATCAGACGAAATAGTGATTCCAATATATTTAACAGTGATCAGTGACCAGAATGATACGCGACCAAAATTCCAAATATGATCACCAATGCCATCGCGCCCCTCGCTCCCTCATCCTCAAAAAAACATTTTAGCAATTTTTGCTTCATCATTTTTCCCCCCTTCCATTCCACATTCCCTCGTGCTTTTTTCTCTAAAGTTCTCCCTTCTCCTCCTCCTCCTCCTCCTACATCTCTCCATCATTTCTTCCCCCTCTCACTCACTCTCTCACTCATCCTATTCATGATGGAGTGCTCATCTTTATCCCATGTGAATGTGTCCAACACCACTTTTGAGGTGTAGATCCACTTCAACTCACGTCACACACTCATCTTTAATTCTCACTTCTCTAATTCTCACTGTCAACATTCCTCAGATTTCTTTTTTTTCAGGTATTTTTATTTATCGTTACATTCAACCTGCACGCAAGCATTAGTCTACCGCTCTGTCCAACTTGATAAAAAAATCATGAAAGAACGAGTTATTCTAAAAGTAAATTTATGTATGTATGTGTCCATATATATATATAATATATATAAATATAATATATTATATATATATATATATATATATAAAATCTATATATACCAATTTATTTATGAATACAGAATTTATATATATATATATATATATATATATATATATATATGAGAGAGAGAGAGAGAGAGAGAGAGAGAGAGAGAGAGAGAGAGAGAGAGAGAGAGGTAGTTACACATTTTAGTAATCGCGATATTCGCCTTATAAGTGAGAAGGTACGATTAGCATCAAGGGTGGAAATATTTAATTAAACCCATATGTCCCTGTTGACCTTGACGACCAATTAAATAGTATACCGTAACTGGAGAGACAGTCAAAGTTGGCATAGCGATTCGCAACAATGGTTAGAGAGTGCCATGGTGCCAGAAAACATATTCCGAATTAGTTGCTTCATACTAAAAGGGTAATACTTTTGTGATCAATCAAGATTACGGGGAAGAGGGGCATACAAAGAAAAACTTATACACATACTCATACACTCACACATTATGTATATATGTACGTGTGCATGATTGTGTATGTATGTATGTATGTATGTATGTATGTATGTATGTATGTATGTATGTATATATATATATACTTACATATACACGCACGCACACACACACGTGTATATATATATATATATATATATATATATATATATATATAATATATATATATATTCATATTATACAAGACTAGAAACATCCAATATAAAACAACATAAAAGCTTCACCGATTCACCGTAAAATTCAAGGAAGATTCCTTTCATTACGACCAACACGAATCTCACAACCAACTCTCTCTACAATATCAACATTTAAGAATAGTTCTGCCATTCCGATAACCATAACCAAACAACATTATAAGTTTTCTTGAAGATTCAATCTAGGGGAATGGAGCCTTATCGGACGTAAAAGGCTATAAATTTACATTGATGAGCCACACAGGAATACAATACGTAGTCTTTGCATGTTAAGTAACAATAAACAGAGTATTATGAATATTGTTAAGATATAGAAAGAGGAAGAGAGATATTTCCGACAAAAATACTATGAAAGTATACACACATGATACATTCATACATATGTCTATATAAATATATATATATATATATATATATATATATATATATATATAACATATATATATAATATATATATATATATACATATATATATATATATATATATATATATAATATATCATTATTACTTATATCTATACTACACACACACACACACACACCCCATATATACTATATATATATAATATATATATATATATATATATATATATTATATATATATAGTGAGCCAAAAACATTACTTGAACTGCTAAACGTGGATGAACTCCCGGTGAAGAAAACTTCCAGATCACAAGCCTTCCCGTACATCTACACAGAAGGCTCATCAACAGCGACAACAGCTGCAGGCAGGCCGTCTTAAATAAATCCAATTTCACGTGACTTAAGTTCAAGAAAATTCTTCAAAAGAGTCTTCGAAATAATGACCATTCTACAACACGTAAGAAAGTCTACGCACTATATAAAGAAACATAATGATTAAACTTTAAAGTATTATATATATAAAAAAAATATATATATTCAAAGCATAGGCGAGGCTCGGTAAAGCTCAAAGCCGAACCATGTCTGGATCGAGAAAACACAATGACGTCAGCCGAGATAAAACGTCTCTCCGATTTGTTAGATGGGCCTCCGGGATTAACGCTGGAGGAAGGAGGTGGGGGAGGGAGGCGGAGAGCTGAGAGGGGGACGGGAGAAGGGAAAACAAGGAGGACGACCAAGAGAGGAGGAGGAGGATGAGGGGGAGGAAGCAAGTGCATTCACAGCCCGGCTGGAATGCATCTTCCATGCATGCACCTTCCCCCTAGACGCTAATGGCACGAGCGGTGCATTGAAATGCGGTGGAGCCAACTGTTTTATTTTTTCTTTCTTTCTTTTTCTAACTCGATGAGGATATTTTCTTTGTTTTACTTTGATAAAACGATGACTATTATTATTTATCTTCATGATGAAGCCACGATATATATTTTCTTCATTAACAACACGATGACATTTCAAATTACTACAACTTAGTATTATCAATACTTTATTTGGCAGACTTTCTAAACAAATGAACGGTCTGTCGCACTATTCAAACAAAAACTTCTTTCAGGTTTCTTCTGAAGACTGAAAAAGAAACCCACAAAGTTACTGGGTATAACGTGTTTAATTATAAGTAAATAATTATCAGTAAACACGTTATATGCAGTAATTTTGTGGGTTTCTTTTTTCAATTACTTACAATATTTCTTATGTCATGCCTGAAGTTTTCCAGTAGAAAACCTATGCACGGTTCATGCTCGGTTTCAAAATCAAAAGATGATACTGAAATGAAGGAAATCTTTCATACTGCAACTGTGAGTGTCTCCTCCGAACATTCCTTCTTTATGCCACGAAATGAAAAGCAATTAGTCAAAGCAGCGGCTCAAAACTTTCACTATGACTTCCGGTAAGCCCTGGTGAGTAACAGACCTCCTAAAATCGTCTTAGATAAAACATTCAATATTCGCTCTACCACTAACGTCTGGAATTTATCGCGTAAGTTCTGTTTTCCAATAATGATTCACACATATTCTCCTTTGTTTCCCCTTGTTTTCTCAAGGCCATATTACACAAAACTGACGTTCTGTTGACTTTATGTAAAAGCCGTAACGCAGCATAAACAAAAATATTTACAATAACAACGCGACAAGCTATGAATAAACAATAAATAACCATGGCACATTCATACCCAAATGTATCTATATCACACAAACACACAAACTGGTTCCAAAGTCTTTATCAGAGGAGGGGGCTGTGCATTTGATATAGCATTCACGACCCTTTGCCAAACTGACTTATAGACAGAACTAAGTATCTCCATTGTCAAATTTAATGGTAATTGAGACATTTCATAAGAATCCATCTAACAGAATAGTTTAGACATGTGTGAAAGAAAGTCAGATAAAAAAGAACAGAATTATAAATAAAACTGAAAATAACATAAATGTCAATAAATATTGATGAAAATTAAAAACTAAACTTTGTATATCATATACTACATATATATATATATATATATATATATATATATATATATATATATATATATAATTTATATATATATATATATATATATATATGTGTGTGTGTGTGTGTGTGTGTATGTATATATATACACTATATAAACATAAATAAATGCGTGGGAGTGAGTTTGTGTGTGATTGCCTGTTTGTCTTTGAGTGTGTGCATCCAGACAGATATATAACTACATTAGAACCAAACAGACCCAACAGACAGGCAGATAAGAACTACAACCAAACACATTAAATAACGGAAAGCAAATCTGCAATCCACTAATGAAGACCACCACACCAGAGCCCCAACAAAACAGGCACAATCCAGAAAACTCGCCTTTCTTTCCACAACAACGAAGACTTAGGAATAATAATATGAAAAGACAGTTTCCTCCTCCCCATCCTCCTCCTCCTCCTCCTCCTCCTCCTCCTCCTCCTCCTCCTCCTCCTCCTCCTCCTCCTTGTGAGCCAATGCTCTCGACAAGAAACAAAGCAAACTGCGGTCATGCCGACTTTAAAGATAATGGACGTTGTCATTAAGACGTTGCTCTGTATTAAAGAGTTGGAGTTAGTCTAGCCGCACAGATGGTCTTCCACAATGGTAAATGTATACGGTATATCATTAAGTTATAGAAAAGAGCAAAGTGCGGCCTCTCTTATTGTCCCATCGATTTTTATCTGTAGTCTAATTCGCTGTCTCCCTTGACTAAGGCATATGACAAATAACTAATGCATTGAGTAAGTGTAAAGTCGTTTGTGCTTTAATATATAATATATATATATATATATATATATATATGTGTGTGTGTGTGTGTGTGTGTGTGTGTGTGTGTCTGTGTGTGTGTGTTATTACAAATGGCAAAGATAAAGGTTGTAGGCTATCAGGGTATTATCTCTACCACTGTACATGTGTAACAAATGTACTTTCCCCCTGCATACTGTCTCCTTCAAGGTTTTTTTTGACTAGCTGTTGCGATATATATATATATATATATATATATTGTATATATATATATATATATATATATATATGTGTGTGTGTGTGGTGTGTGTGTGTGTGTGTGTGTGTGTGTGTGTGTGTGTGTGTGTGTGTGTCGTAAATCCACTGCATTTTTAATGCCTTCTCACAAAAAGACAATAAGACTATCAACATTCTGCCATAACTGCTTAAAATCTTGAGCCGACTACCAGGTACTATATTCGTTTACCTGCTACGTCTATAAACGTGTTTAATAATAATTAGTGTCAACCAAACTTTCATTAACAAAACGTGATGTCACCATCTCTAGTTCATATAGCTACCATCGATAAAATTTAGTAAAATAAATGACTGAATTTCAGATGGAAACTGAATATTTCCCTGACATATTACTCCCTGAATCTACTTATTTAACAATGGTTTAAGGAATAGAAAGGCTTTTTGAGGAATGATGTTCAGAAAACAAGTTGTTCAAAAGCTATTATATGACCACACACACACACACTCACACACACACACACACAAAGAGGTTACTTCCGCATCAGACAACATTGCGTTCATGCATTTCCAAATGTAGATAGATGTTGAACGTGGGCGATAAAAGATAGATTTCAACAGTTAATATAAACTTCTTTTTTTTACATAGTATGCGGGAATTAAGATGAGCTAAAAGGGCGATAAATACGAAAAGAATTAAGAAGTGCACAAAATTCTGCGCAGGTGACAATACAGACAATAAGGCTTTTAACATCAAAGGCGGCGATGAATAGCTGGTGTGTGTCTGGGGGGGGGTGGGGGGGGGGGAGAGAAGTCTCCTGAAGAGACTTCTGCTTGTCTATAAAGCGTCTGATGCTGACGAAACTCACTACATAGCAGACTAGTCTTAGACTCAGCAAATAAATTATGATCGCGTCAGTGACCAATATACTACTTTTCTCAGGAGCCATCCCTCATCAGAGCAGATTGAGGGCATCATTATATATATATATATATATATATATATATATATATATATATATATATATATATCATATATATATCTATATATATATATATCTATATATAGTATATATAAAATTATATAAAATTAAAAATGGAAAGCAGCAGTACCTAGCGCTTTCGTGTATTCTCGATACACCTCATCAGGGTACAATATAAAAGTATGAAAAACAGCTGCGAAATATCAAAGGTAAACATAAGAATGAAAAAAGGAAAAAAGTAAAATATAGAGCAACCAAACAGCATAGTCAAGGAGCAAATGGTCCACAGCCTAGAATTACACTTAAAGGATAAATACTACAAATGGAAATGAAACTACTAAGCAGTCAATTACATAGTTACGCAGTTGTCCAACAATACATTTCGTAAGCTAGTTATTTAGTTCATAATGTTCGTTGCTAATACTGAAATATAGATGGGCCCCTTGTATTGAAAACTCCTAAACATTATTTGCTTCATACTCTTATTCAGATGGCTGACCATCAGTGCATCGCTCACCCCTATGCGCTGCACCATTCACCTCTACCTATACATGGACTCTAGTAGACCCCTTTCCTTTCTATGTTCCTCTCCCCCTTCCTCCCAACATGTCCACTCTTTCCACATGATCAAAAAACCATCTCGGAGCACACTGATCCATGCATTCGCCTTCGCTATAACCTTGGACCACTCTCTCTACATATCCCCACATTTCTCAATCTTGTCCCTTCTTACACCACAAATACATCATAAATGATTGTCTTGTACAGCTTTCATCTTCTTTCTATCATTTGCATCCAATTCCCCAGCTTCACCTCGACGGAGGAGAGTTGGTTCAACAGTCCTCGATACACTTCAACCTTGCCTTCCAAAGACACTATAAGCTCACTCCAAATTTTGTGCAAACATCCCACTAACCGTCTTGCTTCATCTAATGTGACACAGCTTCTCTCATCGTTTAACATATTTACTCCAAATACTTACTCGAATCGATTGCTCAAGGGCCCCAATGAATGACCCAATATAGTTCCATACCCTTCTTTGTCCATTTAAGTCCTATTTGTTGACAATATAACTTAATATACTTAGTTTAATACATACTTTAGGTATGAATAGCTAGGAATAGAACATACACGAAAATCAAGAGTATCCACAGTTTACTAGTTATTTATTTACAAAATGTACCCATGTAAACATTGAACCATTAAAATCAAATTTATACAAATATCCAGAGATCAAGTCCCATACCCCCAGCATGTGGTTCTCATACCGCCAGGGGGCACAGATATCCGCTGTTAAGAACCCCTGCTCTGTACCATTTATCCGTAATACCTCTCACACTACATCTCTGCCAATTCTATCTGAAACTATCTCTAAATCTGTGAATGCCACACAACTTTTCGTTTTAATTTCAGACTTCCCACTTAATTACAAATGCACAAACCTCCCAGATCTTCCTTGTCTAGATCCACACAGTTCTTCACTTATCAAACCTTTTGCCTTCTTACCTTCTGAATCAAAATCCTACCATACACCTTTCCTGGTATAATCGGCTAAGTTGTACCCCTATAACTCATACAGTCTCTTCTGTCACCTTTATCTTTATGCAGAGGATCAATGACTCCTCTCACTCATTCCTTTGGAACACTTACCACATTCACATATACTTTATACACTATGGTCAGCCACTGAATCAAACTTTCACCTCCATACTTCAGTATCCCACATCAATTCCTGGCTTCTCCCCACTTTAGAGTATATTAATTGACGCTCTTGTATCTTCAACAGTAACTCCTCCAAACATTCTCAATCTTACTTTAATCTCTCTTATCCTTGGTTATTCAACTCTGTCTCTCTCCCGTGTTACACATTCAACAAATCGTCCTAATACTTCAGCCATCTACAGAGAAAGCATTCACCTCACACAGCACCGTCATAATACTCCAACCACTACAGAGGATTGGATTCACTCCAGACAGGATCGTCATAATACTCCAACCTTCTACAGAGGAAAGCATGTAGTAGTGTGGGGTTGTGTTCATTTATTGGTGCAAGCAGGATTAAATGCGTGCGGAAATGCCTACATAGACACCCATATCAAAACTTGTTAATATTTCGGCTTTACTTTAACTCAAAATGTAGCAAAAATAGCTGCCATACGTCAAGATTTTACTTAATACAAGAGAGAGAGAGAGAGAGAGAGAGAGAGAGAGAGAGAGAGACTCGGCTAATGGCAACATTAAAGGCAATGGAAGCATCTAAGATTTTCCTCTGCCAGCTGCCTTCACGAAAGCACGGGATTCAAAATGCACATAAAAAGAAAGCAAAAAAGTAAGAGAGGCGCTACTACCCCTGACATCCTGATATGGGGGCAGCCAGTGAAGCTAACGAAAAGCTATCTAAAGGACCGCCACCCTCCCACAACAGCACAACCCCTCCTTTCACAACCTATCCCTCCCTCTCTCTCTCTCCCCCTCCCCCCCTCAAAACTCTCATCATACTTCAGGAGGCTGTATTGGAAATCGATGCACCAGACACAGTGATGTTTGGGTAAAGCTATCGGCACCTATCGTTAAGATTTGGTCCTGATCACGCCATAAGAAACACATGAAAAGGCTCCTTCTTGACAAGTGATGGGACTAGACAGGCCAACTGTCTCCACTCACTGATGAGGGAGGAGGAGGAGGAGGAGGAGGAGGAGGAGGAGGAGGAGGCACCGACAGAATGCCCTACTTTTCGATGGCTCGTGAGGGATTTCATGCAGCTAAAGACGTTTTTCATGTTTCTTCTCATTCATATTAGCTGAGGACTTAACGGTTTACCAATGTGGCTTTTGGAAATGAAGCATCACTCAGTGGTAAAACTAGAATACCATGTGATGTTCTGGACTCCAGCTCTGGCTGAACATACACCGGAAGTTAGGTTCAGCTGGGTCATATCGGATGATCTCTGCTTTACTTTTTAACAACTGCTTGCAAGAATTTCAATGTTTACAGTAAGCATAAGTCTTTTATGAACAACGCAACTGTATTACTTTTCAATCAATATACTGAAAAACTCAAAGTGTGACAGTTTATATAAGCAATGATAAGGTCAAGTAGATCTGAATTAGCCGTGTTTCTTTTCAACCAGCATGATGCAGTCTAAAACTTTAAAAATATATGAAATGCTAAAGTTACTTTGCATTTTTTGTTGTTTTAGGTGCCTTCCTTTTAAGTAATATATAAATATACATTACCACGTTAGATTATGAGGGTTAGGATTACCTATGTTAACTTGCCAGAAATAAATAGAAATATTTTCGAACCTCACAATATCTATTATGAAAATAACTAAAAGTCACGAACATTCAAGGCAGTGATAATTCTTCTGCTCAATCAAGCAGTAATTGCATTCACCACTCCGCTTTCTGACAAGACTGACTTCACAGAGCTAAAATAACCCTGGACTCGCTTTGAGCAACAACTTACTTCGTATCCCTCGCAGAATGAAAACGAAGGGAAACCCTAAAACAACGAATTAGCCTCATTTTACCACTTGACTTCTTGTTCTAAGTTACCCTTAATGTAGTTCTCAATACCCACAAATGCTGTTCACTTTTTCCTAATGCAAATTACCTTCCACTGAGCTCGACGTTCGACGGGAAAGGGGAAACGTTGCATCAGTGAACCACTCTAGGTTGCAAGGTCTTGTCACGAAGTATATGATGAGAGAGAGAGAGAGAGAGGAGGAGAAGAGAGAGGAGATCGCTGCAGCAGGAGGAGACGAGCGAGAGAGAGAGAGAGAGAATGGTATACGTGTGGAAAAGAATGGTACAGGTCATCCGACTTCTTTCCATCTTATTTCTCGAGTCCGAACACTAAAGTGGCGACGGAAATGACTTCATTTCTCAATGTAATATGCACCCAATTCTATAAATGATCTCATAAGCAGGTCACTCATGTGAGCGAAATAAGTCACAACGCCTGAGGTCAAATGCGTGCCGAGTTGTGCCCAAGAAAATTCTCTGCAAAGTTAACGATTGTATAGTTAAAAAAAAAAAAAAAAAAAAAAAAAAAAAAAAAAAAAGGTATTTCAAAAGACATTTCATCAATCGATTGACTGATTGATTAACTGATTGACTGGCTTACGTAAACTGGTATTACATTCCAGACATTTCTCCTGACTCACTACCAAACCCTATAAACTGGAAAAAAAACTAATTAAAACGATGTTTTAGGTTGAAAATAGCTCTTAAATTTATTTCTTGAAAATCCCTTTATTACCGCTTGCCTAGAGATATTCTCTATTTTTTATTTTCTAAAACTCTTGACTTGGCGCATGCTGAATCTTAAGAAACCAGGAAAATGTTTTCATTTTCATTTAATAAGATTTTCAGATAATATATCAACAATCGTCTCAAGTTTAATTACGCTATTTCACTGCACATAGTATTCTTTGGTTATAGTGAGATAATGTACAGTAATTCGAAACTATTCTACATCTTGATTAATGAATTGGAACCCTTTGTCAACTATACAAAGCGATATTCAGCTGAATCATAGTTATAAATATAAACATCTAAAAAATTAAATAAGATGTATGATTGTTATGCAATGCATTAATTGTATGCGATCTGTTTTTTTTACTTATTATTATTTTTGATATTTTTTACTATTATCATTATATGCAATATGAGAGTCACTGTTTCAAGTGCCAGAGTTAAAATTTATAGGGAAGAAATTTACATTAATGAAGTTGTTTGCAGTTAGTTCATAATTAATAACGTCACTTACAATAGTGAAGCTAATGCATTGTCATTTAATATCGACAGAGAAGGAAAATGTCTTGGATATTTTTGGAGGCTTACAAAATACTCTTGGCCTTATTCTATATTTAATACACACTAAAACATACATGCATTATACATATATAAATATATATACATATATATTATATATATATAAATATATACTAGTATATAAATATATATATATATATATATAATATATATATATAATATATATATATATATATATATATATATATATATATGATTATTGGTTCGTCTTCCAGAAAGCATGTGCATTCATCCACTGTAAATAAAAAGACAAACAAAGACAGAGATAGGCATTAGACCTCAGGCACTGGAAATTACAGTGTGCTAGATATTGAGTTCTCCTTAAGAATTATATGAATGCTAAATATTAAGTCCACGAAGTGGGAGGACCACTTTCAAAGTCCTCCGAAGTGCTGGGTTTAAGTGGAATCTACCGAGTGTGCAAATCTCTCTCTCTCTCTCTTCTCTCTCTCTCTCTCTCTCTCTAATCTCTTTCCTTTCTTTCCGGCTTTTTAATCTTGAAGAACGTTAAAAGGTCTTAGGTGCTTTGGATGCCAAGAATATGAAAATTTAAGCATTTTATAATGTATTCATGCGGCCCGTAATATATTCATGGGAGTACCCGTGGAAGGAAGAATAAAAAAGGATATGGAAAGTTTCTGCGGAAGAGACGACGACGTGAAAATCTATTCAAAAAACAAATAAATGGATAAGAACATACATACATATGTGCAAATATATAAATGAGAAATAAATATATCTGCACACACACACACACACACACACACACACACACACACACACATATATATATATATATATAATATATATATATATATATATATATATATATATATATATATGTATGTCTGATCACATCACCGTGATTCATATATACGCATTAAGCTACACATGTCCTTTAATATCCAATTTCGCTCTATCTCAGAATTAATATATTTCATATATGTTAACTGAAGGGGAATTTCTATCTAACAATATTATTATTAACTAAAAATTCCCCTTTAGTTAACATATGTGAAAATGTATTAATTCTGAGGTAGAGCTTATTAGACATTAAAGGACATTCCGTAGCTTAATGCGTATATATATATATATATATATATATATATATATATATATATATATATATATATAGATATATATATATATATATATAAGATATACATAATTATATATATATAATAGATATATATATATTTTATATAAATATATATATATAATTATAATATATATATATATATATTATATATATAATATATATGCACACGTGCCACTAGGAAGACTCCAACAAAAGTACTCTTTATACCTAACAAACGCAAAACTCATCCAAAATGTAGGAAAAAACGATCAAAAGAAAAAATAATCTAATAACGCCACAAATTACAATACAAAAATAGAATCATGACAGCTCCCGCCGAAGCAAATGACGGGCAATTAGGGTTAAGGGCGGGTGATTACCTTCATCCACAACATAATGTGGGTCATCAATAGACACATATCATATAACATCTGCTACCAGTGGCCTACATCGGACTCATTTCTAAATTATTCTAATTTCATTGCAGTTCGAGTCACCCCGTGTTCCCCGCATCCATGAAATATGGGGTAGGAATCTCTGAGCCCATGCAGGGTTTGTTTGTTCCATTTTTTGTTATGTTAAAATCTTGTGTACCTTTTTCCTTGTTTTCGTCGCATTCTGAGTCGCTTTGATGTTACCCAGATGCATAGAAATATGGTTCTCGAATCTCTGAGTCCAGGCAGAGGCTTATTTATTCCATTTTTATTAAGAGCAAATCTCATATGTCTTTTTTTTCGTCGTATTTTGAGTAATTTTTATTTATTTGTTTACAACGCTCCAGATTTATTATTATTTAGTTTAATAAAGCCATTGTTGTACTTAATTTGAACTTTTCTCCAACTAATGCCTCGAAAATACACGATTCAAACATTAATTTATGAAGGAGTGAACTCGATACCTTCCAGTTTCATTCGTCTTTTCCTTCTTAATTAATTAAAATACAAACTTAGAGAGTAAAAAAAAAATACCTGAATAAATTCAGTGCCTTTCTTTTTGATTGTTTTACCGTGTCCTCTCAATTATAGAATGTATTTTTTTCTTTATACATATATGCTATCATTCACCATTTTCAACAAAAATAACACTTATCATTAGAACCACATTCTCTTTAAGCACCCGCTCCATTGCAATGTCCACGTTAATAAAAATTAATGGAGGACTGTCTAATTCATATTCGAGGTTTCAGCAAGGTATAGAGCAAACGACCTTCTTAAAGTGAAGAGAGTGAAATGTAGATATATTCGAATTGTAAATATCGCAAGAAAACAACAATGCCATTTCCGAAGACATAGTGATTGCATAAAAGGTTAACTCCTACTTGCTTGCCACTAAATTAGTGTACTTTCGGTACAGCCATAAAAGTAACGTATGGTTAAAACCGAGGTTCGCCAACAATAGGTGAATATTTAGTCAAATCAAGCTTTATTCTTACACAAGATTTGTCAAGTTCATAAACAATTTTTCAAGGTAATAATTATGTCTTTAATAATACCCATTTTTATTATTATAGTAAAAATGTCAAATTTTTCTCATAAATTTCGTAATTCATTATTACCATATATATAATTTTTTTTTTTTTTTTTTTTACACCGCATATACACTTCTTTTCCTTTTTTATCCTGGGAGATCATACGTCTTTATTGCATCGGTTTTTCGTTCTTTTACCACTGCCATTCTATCAGATTGACTGCAAATGTTTAGCTGCATCTTTGCAGGACGTTTCTCTTAATCTTTTTGTCATTCTCCTCAGATGATTTTTACTCATGACATTTCCTCTCTTGCTATTAATATTTAGTGTTAGACAGAAAATTATCTTTACACTGTAATTCCTACAAACTCAAAATATTATTCCGGCCTCTAATACTTATCTTTTCGACTTTGTTCAGTTTTTTTCACATCACAATTAAATCATTACTACACCTGTAAACATATAGTCTTACAGTTTCCCATTAACTAGACTTTAATAATTTAGCCTCCTGATTCCACATTACTTAGAAAATCCAGTTCATAATATTACCAGTCCAACTGAAGAGAGAGCTCGAACATGTTCTCCCAGAGACATTTACTTGCGAAAGAACTTTGACATACAATGCTTTTAACAAGCCTGTTCCCGACACCACCTGTCCGCAGCAACTCGCCTGCCCTGTGTGTATGGAACCTCCCAGTAATTCATTTCAATCTCGCGACGTGAGAATTCATTTCTGCATCTATTCCTGGACATACGCCGGCTGTTACGTAACGGGTAACCGCTGATGCCATTGACGGTGATATTCCCCTTCTCACTCGCTCTAAACGTGAACTTTTCATGTGGCAAAAATAATTCTTTATGCTTCAACTTGTGGTCGCATACATAGTCTCTCTCTCTCTCTCTCTCTCTCTCTCTCTCTCTCTCTCTCTCTGTAAGTATGTATATATGTATACATACATACATATTACATTTATGTATATATATAAAATACATGTCTAATTATAAATAAACATATTATTATATATTGCTACTTTCAAAACGCATATATCCCCTCTTTGACTGTATAAAATGTAATGTATAAAATTGTGCAACATTTTTCAGATTCCTAGCTAGCTTAGAGTTGTAGGATGTTTAAAATGTGTGTTCAGATTATGCAAGTTTAAAATGTGTGTTCAGATTTTGCATAACATAATTTAAAAAGAATATAAAACGTAGTATAAAAAGAGAGAGAGATTATCTTTGTCCGTTCGAAGCTAGAGTTGTTTTTCAAAACCTGTCAACACGTTTGATTAGAGACCTCGAAGTCTTCATTGTGTTTTGGGAATTCTGTCATCACGTCTGATAGGGACTTTTGCTCGAGTCTGTTTCGGTCAACTACATGTCTTTGTTGAACAAACTGATTTCATACGCGTACCTCTTTGCTAAAACCACATGCAGATTTCACAGTTTGTCTGTAAAGTTGCGTCACTTTTCGAAGCTTCTAGAAAGAATCATTGCCCAAAACGTTTTGTGTCATCTCCACTGTCCAGCTTTCGTAAGGAAGGGTTTTCATTACATCTTAGAACCGTGTTGCATTCAGATATCTCTCTCTCTCTCTCTCTCTCTCTCTCTCTCGTAGTAGCCATCTTGCTTGGTGAGACGTTCCCGCGTGAAGTCAGATTAATCAACAGATATCACAAGTTTAACATACGACTAGAATTTGAGAAATATCTAGAAGTGTTCGTGAACTATCGGTGATAAGATTAGTGTGAAAATAGTAGGATAAAGCGTCTTCTAAGTTAGTTTATCAAGTGTAATACTGTAAATCAGAACAAGATGGCAGTAAGTTCCAACTGTGGGAAGAAATGGCGTAATTTAGCTTGCTTGGCGGATTCGCATACGAGAGGTAGCAGGAGGGAACTGGCATTTCTCATCTATGAAATCAGCAACAGATCCTACCAAAAAAGATACAAAAGCATTCATAGATATATTAGAAGGATATAATCCTTCAAACTGGAACAAATCTAATGAAAACATCTTGAAAATAATTGAAGAAGTTCCAAATAAAATCCAAGTGGTCAAGAGACTCATAAAGAAAATATACATAAACCAACATATTCCGACAAAGAAAATGAATAAGGTGAATCTTGTGAATATCCTAATTGATGCATAGGAAAAGAATGCCAAAAGCATGCAAACTGTGTAAGGTTGGTATAGCATAGTCAATCCACAAAACCTAATCAGAAAATGTGCTGCATGCAACATTCCGACCCATCCACAGTGTGCTGAGGTAATGCAAGATTTGAGAAAAGATACAAGAATTTTTTGTTTCAACATGTCTATCATGGATAGACAATGTTATTAAACATCAAGATTGAATGTACAAATAGTTGAGGATGAAGAAGAAGAGGAAGAGGAAGAAGAAGAGAAGAAGAGGAAAACGGAAGAGAAGTAAACAAAAATGAAATGACAGAAAAAAATAAGGAAAACAAAGAACAAGATAAAAGTATGGATGCAGAGATACTCATTGATACTACATATGAGGCAATAAAGCAGCATACCTACGAAGAAATAAATTACGATATGACAACAGAAAAGCAAAATCCCGAAGAGGCTCTACCCAGATCTACACAATGACGGGAAAGAGGAAAAAAAATAGACAAGAAAGACAAAATCTGCAACCTTTTGAAAAGAGGGAATTGCAGATTTGGAGAAAGATGTTACTACAAACATCCTAAGGTATGTCACAACTATGAAATATATGGTAAATGTGCATACCTAGATGGCTTTGGGGATGATTGCAAAGATCTGCATCCAAAAATATGCAAAAACCTAAAAGAAGGAAAAGGATGTAAGTTCGACAAAAAATGCAAATATATGCACCCTGTAGCCATGAATCATAATCAAATAAATAACCAACCAGTAATAAAAATCCAAAATAAGAAAGAATCAAATAAAGAGAGAAATCAAGAATATCAGGTAAAAGAGAAAAGCAAACCACCAATGAGATATGCAGATGTCAGCAAAAAATTTCAAAGCATCAGCTCCGAAATTCAACTCAAGAGATAATAACTGTATTTATTATGCAAGAGGATATTGCAGAAACGGAGAAAATTGCAGATTCAGACACAAAATGAATAATTATGATGAAGGAAGATCAAATATTATGGTAAAACGTTGGATTTTTTAATGTCAGAATTTCTGGAAATTTTGGAAATGAAAAAAAGAACAACATACCAGAACAGGAAAGAGACATGGGAAAATCCTTATTACTACCATTATTAAATGAAGGAGAAAACACGCAAACCATCATAGTGATGAATGCGCAGGGTTTAGTTACGAGTAACTCAAAAAGAAAAATAGAGTACTTAGAAGAACTAACCCAAATTGAAAAGAAAATAGATATAATGAATATAAGTGAAACCTGGTATTCCCAGGAGATGGGAATGATGATCAAATAAAAGGGTTCCAAAACTTATAGATCAGATAGAAAAAAAATAGGAATCAAGGGGGAACCGCAATATATGGGAAAGACAAAAAACAAGGAAAAATATATGAGAAAATATAGTAACTCAGAATGTGAACTAATAGCGGTAGAATTTGAATCTGAAAAATTAATGAACATAGTAATATACTAGACCTCCTAATACTAAAGAGTTTGACTTAATAATTGAAAAATTGGATGATATATGTAGAAATCACAAGGACTGGACTATTCTCCTATCTGGTGACTTCAACTTTCCTTTCGTAGAATGGAAAGAACGAATAGGAGATTGTGGTTGTACTTATACATATAAAAAAAGAGAGTAATAGTAGTGCAGAAGATAAGAGGCAATTTGAAAAGCTATTAGACATGCTACTAGAATACAACATTCAACAAATAAATCACCTGCCAACAAGAAAGGAAAATACTTTAGACCTAGTATTTGTGAACGAGATGAATTATGTTAAAGAAATAATAGTTTATAATGCGAGTATTCAGACCATAAATGTCATAGAATTAAACAGTCCCCATCCAAAGCAAGTGAAAACAGAGATAAGCAAGAAATGAAAAAAAGTGGGAAGGATATGGAAAAT
Organism: Macrobrachium nipponense; assembly: GCF_015104395.2. Classification (NCBI taxonomy): domain Eukaryota; kingdom Metazoa; phylum Arthropoda; class Malacostraca; order Decapoda; family Palaemonidae; genus Macrobrachium; species Macrobrachium nipponense. Next base: position 23,672,146 of record NC_061103.1, read on the forward strand.
ACAACTTCTACAGTAAAAATATAAAATGGTCAGAAATAATGAAGAATTAAACAAAGATTGGGATAACATTTTTCGTAAAGTGATGGACATAAGGGGTAAATACGGAGATATTATATAAAAATATTGGAGAAAATAGTGGGATAAATATATACCGAAGAAGAAAAGTAAACATCATTCATGCATACCAAGAGACAGAAGGATCTTGTTCCAGAAAATCAGAAAGTGGAAAAAAGGTCTTGCAAAAGAAAAAAATGCATGGAAAGTTATAGAACTAAAAAGTAAGATAGAAAATGCAGAACAAAAGATTATACAATCAAAAGAAAATGACGGGACTTGGAAGAAAAAAACCCTATTAAACTATCAAGCAAAAACCCAAACTATTATACTCATATGCGAAGAAGATGAATAAAAGAAGAATAGAAATAGGCCCTCTGAGAATTGAAGGGAGATTAACGGAATGAAAAAAAGGAAATTTGCCAACCATACTGGCAGAACGATATAAGAGAGAATTCACCCCTAGAATAGATAATGAAGATAATGATATAGAAGTAAGGGACGAAAATAGTGAATATTCAGCTGACATAGAAATTAATGAAGCTGATATTGTGCAGGCAATTAATGAAATTAAAAGTGAGCTGCTGCAGGGCGGATGGAGCTTCCCACTGCTATTTTGTTAAAGAAAGTAGTTCATTCTATCGCAAAGCCACTTGCAATATTATTAAGACAAAGTGTAGATACAGGCAAGATTTATGATGAGCACAAAATTAGCATATATCACCCCTACTTTCAAAAGTGGATCAAGACTAGAGGCAAGTAATTATAGGCCTGTGAGTCTAACATCACATATATGAAAGTGTATGAAAGGGTAATGAAGAAAAATATTATGAAACATTTAATAAAAAATAAATTTTGTTTTAATATGGACACACGGTTTCGTACCCGGAAAAAGTACACAAACCCAACTGTTAGTCCCCACCGTGGGAAGACATATTCAAAAAATATGAAAAGCGGAAATGAAAACAAGATAGTGGTTTATCTAGACTTTGCAAAAGCTTTTGACAAAGTAGACCATAATATATTAGCAAAGAAAATTAGAAAACACAATATCGTAGATAAAGTAGGAAGATGGTTAAAAGAATTTTTACACAACAGAAAAACAGATAGTTATTGCAAATGATGAGAAATCGGATGAAACCAAGGTAATATCCGGTGTGCCACAAGGTACGGTGTTAGCTGCAATACTGTTTGTTATTATGATGAAGACATAGACAGTAATGTTAAGGATTCGGTAGTGAGTAGTTTGTTTCGCTGATGACACAAGAATAAGTAGAAAAATTACTTGTGATGAAGATAGGAACGCTCTACAAAGAGACCTTAACAAAGTATATGATTGGGCAGAGGAAAATAGGATGGTATTTAACTCTGATAAATTTGAATCAATAAATTATGGAGACAGAGAAGGAAAGCTATATCATATAGGGGACCTAATAATGAGACAATCACAAATAAGGAAGCAGTTAAAGACCTTGGTGTGATGATGAATAGGAACCTGTTATGCAATGATCAAATAGCAATTCTTTTGGCAAAATGTAAAGCAAAAATGGGAATGTTGTTACGGCACTTCAAAACAAGAAAAGCTGAACACATGATTATGCTTTATAAAACATATGTTCGTAGTCCACTTGAATATTGCAATATGATATGGTACCCACACTATCAAAAGGATATTGCACAAATAGAGAGTTTGTACAAAGGTCCTTTACCAGCTAGAATAGAAGAAGTTAAAGGACCTAGACTACTGGGAAAGAC
>NC_061103.1:23678954-23681454 GCF_015104395.2 Macrobrachium nipponense
GCACTTCCTACATATGGGAGAGATGTTATTTCCATCTATCGTTCTTTGAACTTATCTGGTTCTTAGGGCCTGACTTTGTGCCGCTGTTATCATTCCTTCAGTTTCCCTCTTGAGCTCTCCCCTCTGTAGCCATTGCCATGTGTCATCGCTGGCTAGTTCTTTAGTCTGTCTCATGTATTCACCATGCATTGTTTTGTTGTGCCAGTCCTCTGTTCTGTTTGTCATTCTCCTGTCTCTGTATATTTCTGGGTCTTCGTCTACTTTTATCAGTCCTTCTTCCCATACACTCTTCAGACACTCGTCTTCACTGGTTTTCAGATATTGCCCCAGTTCTCTGTTCTCGATGTTGACGCAATCCTCTATACTTAGTAGTCCTCTCCCTCCTTCCTTTCGTGTTATGTATAGTCTATCCGTATTTGCTCTTGGGTGTAGTGCTTTGTGTATTGTCATATGTTTCCTAGTTTTCTGGTCTATGCTGCGGAGTTCTGCCTTCGTCGATTCCACTATTCCTGCGCTGTATCTGATTACTGGCACTACCCATGTGTTTATGGCTTTTATTATATTTCCAGCGTTGAGTTTTGACTTGAGTATCGCCTTGAGTCTCTGCACAAACTTTCCTGATCGTGTCCTTCATCTCTTGGTGTTTTATATCCCTTCTTCCATTATTCCCAGGTATTTGTATCCCGTCTCATTTATGTGTTTGATGTTGCTCCCATCTGGTAGCTTTATCCCTTCAGTCCTTGTTACTTTACCCTTTTGTATGTTGACTAAGGCACATTTTTCTATTCCAAACTCCATCCTGATGTCCCCAGATACAATCCTTACAGTCTGGATTAGGGTATTTATTTCCTTGATTCTCTTACCATACAGCTTGATGTCGTCCATGAACATCAGATGTTTAATTCTGTTGCTTTTCTTGAGTTGGTACCCATCATCCATCTTCTGCAGTACTTTTGTAATGGAAATCATGGCTACTACGAAGAGTAGTGGGGACAGTGATTCGCCCTGGAAGATCCTTCTCCTGATATTAACCTCTGCTAGTCATATTCCAGAGCTTGTAAGTATTGTATTCTAGTTGCGCATTGTATTTTTGAGGAAGCTGGTGGTGTTTTCCTCTGCCCCATATATTTTCAGGCATTCTATTAGCCATGTGTTTGGTATCATGTCGAAGGCTTTCTTATAGTCTATCCATGCCATGCTTAGGTTGGTTTTCCTTCTCCTACTGTTCTTCATTACCATTTTGTCTATCAGGAGCTGGTCTTTTGTGCCCTTCACTTCCTTCTGCAGCCTTTCTGTTGGTGGGGGATTGTGTTTGTCTCCTCTAGGTAGTTGTATAGCCTTTCACTGATGATACCTGTTAGTAACTTCCACATTATATTATTATCATTATTATTATTATTACTATTATTATAATTTTTTTTTTTGCTCTATCACAGTCCTCCAATTCGACTGGGTGGTATTTATAGTGTGGGGTTCCGGGTTGCATCCTGCCTCCTTAGGAGTCCATCACTTTTCTTAATATGTGCGCCGTTTCTAGGATCACACTCTTCTGCATGAGTCCTGGAGCTACTTCAGCCTCTACTTTTTCTAGATTCCTTTTCAGGGATCTTGGGATCGTGCCTAGTGCTCCTATGATTATGGGTACGATTTCCATTGGCATATCCCATATCCTTCTTATTTCTATTTTCAGATCTTGATACTTATCCATTTTTTCCCTCTCTTTTCTCTTCAACTCTGGTCCCAGCCCATGGTATTGCGACATCAATGAGTGATACTCTCTTCTTGACTTTGTCAATCAACGTCACGTCTGGTCTGTTTGCACGTATCACCCTATCCGTTCTGGATACCATTAGTCCAGAGGTTCTTTGCCTGATTCGTGTTCTATCACTCCCTCAGGTTGGTGTTCGTACCACTTATTACTGCAAGGTAGCTGATGTTTCTTGCACAGGCTCCAGTGGATTATTATTATTATTATTATTATTATTATTATTATTATTATTATTTTATTATTATTATTATTATTTTTATTATTAATTATTCAAAAGATAAAACCTTATTCTTTTAGAACAAGCCTACTAGGACCACTGACTTGAAATTCAAGCCTCCAAAGAATATTGTGTACATTTGAAAGAAGTTACAGAAGATAACAAGAATTACAGAAATAACAGAAATAAAAGTTCAGTTATTAGAAAAGGAAAAAAAAGATAAATCAACGAATTAATAAACATACAGATAAAAATATAAAAAATGGAAATAAGGGAAAGTCGTATTTGTGAAGGTATGTTGGTTCTGAGTTGAAAAATATACAGAAGAAACGAAGTGGTTAAAAACTCTGCAGTTGCGAAGATATAGATTACTGTGTTTAAGGAAGCAGGCACAGTAAATAAAGGCAAAGGTTATATGAAGAGAGCACGAGCTTTTCTGAAAACAAAATAAAAGAGGTTAGTGCAATGTGATCATCATGGTTGGAGAATGTTATTGCATTTCTGATTAGCTTTCT
>NC_061103.1:23686454-23711454 GCF_015104395.2 Macrobrachium nipponense
ATTTCTCATTCGGCAAAACAACCGTCACCGGGCGCCCCTTCTCCAACTGCAAACAACACCCCCCCCCCCCCCCCCCCCCCACCTTCCCAACCCCCATTTCCCCTTCCTCACTTAATTGGAAGGTATAAATCTCGAGAAGATGTACGGTGGAGTTACGACCCGGCTGGCATCCGCTGAAGATGTTAAGATGCGTCGAGAGGTTGTTGTGGGTTGCAGGTAGGTGCTCTTTAAGGTTTCAGGAAGCACAATGCTTATAAGCAGTGTCCTCCTCCTCCTCCTCTTTTAACCCTTCCTTCTGTATTAACGCTTCTTCCTCAAGCTCACACCTTCCTTCACCTTGACCTACGTCTCATAATCAAATGATTAACAAGGTCGGTCCTCTCTCTCTCTCTCTCTCTCTCTCTCTCTCTCTCTCTCTCTCTCTCTCTCTCTCTCTCTCTACAAAAGCGGTACAAAAAGACATCCGTGCAATTACCCATGACCAGCTCCTAAGAAGTGATTTTTGTTCGTGTATGCCGTGTAGGCATAAATATCCAAGCTTAAGTTTCGAGTCTTTGAATACTTTATTAAATGAAAGTAATGATATTGCTGATTTGGGTGCATGTGTTTATGAAGTTCTTCTTAGTTATAAATAATATGCGGCTTTGTCTTCTGTTTTATGTTTTTTTCTCTTCAAGTAGGTTTTTCTTTTGTTTGCAACCATTGTGTTTGAGACTTAACAATAATAAGCCAAGGTTTATAGGTGGATATTTTTTCTTTACTTTTTCGTGTATATGATATTATGTGCTGACGTAATTTGTACTTGATGTTTGTATTTTTTGTCATTATGGGATTTGTACTTACAGAAAAAAAGAAGAGATAGCTATCTACTCTGTACTTTTTTGTATTGTACTTTTTTGGGACAAGTTTGTACTTATATTTTGTATATCTTGTCAATAAAAATAACTAACATGACTGCGTGATGTAAGTGTATTCCTGTATGATGAGTATTTATGGATTCGATTGGTGTACGGATGAATCTATTTCTTATATGTTGAAAAGAAAGAACCACTCTCGCGACGGCCGCGCAAATGAAGAAAAAATATAATAAAGAAAAAAAAAAGGCTGAATGTTGGAGCGAGTCAAATTTTCTCTAAAAATCTTCCCTTATTCGTTATCAATTATTTAAAACGACAACACAGTGGCTCTATCAACAGGCAGAGCCGTACACCATAAAACCCCTTCACAAAAACATACAGAGAGTTATTTCCTGCCTGCAAAATTGCATCAAAATTCACACCACGCCGATAAAAATGCAGTTGACATCAATTTATTGTTAATTAATAAAAAACGATTACATCATGTCCCTATTTTTTTTTTGTTCCCTGAACCTGAACAGAAAATGAGAGAGAGGGAGAGAGGAGAGCGGGAGAGAAGCGAGAGAGAGTTTTTAAACAAGAAACATATCAGGGACCATAAATGATAATTTATTTCAAAAACGTTGTATCTGTTCATATATATATATATATATATATATATATATATATATATATATATATATATATATATATATATCTCTTTTTATTACCTAAGCTAGTCTGAACAACTTCCTCCTATCTGTACATTCGTCACCCATTAATACTTTTTTCAACAGCTTCATATTTTTTTCCCCAGAGACATTCATTTTACTGTGCTTCCGTTCATATTCTCTTTCTTCCATCTTCCGTTCCACCCTTTCCTAACGACTGATAGTACATGGTGCAACTGCGACCCTTTCCTCCTGTTACCCTTTCAAGCCTTGTTTTTACTGTCAATTAGATATATAACATATCTAGAAGGTCTGTGCATATATACATGTATATATAGGTACGTATATAGTATACATCACACAGATACACACACTACATCTTATATATATATATATATATATATATATATATATATATATATATGATATATATTAGATATATAGATATAGATATATATATATATATATATATATATATTACATATTCCCAGCACACACACACATATATATATTAGATATATATAGTATATAGATATATATTATATATATCAATTATCTATATATATAGATATATATGTATATATATATTAGAATAACACAGAATGTAGACTGTGTCTGTGTATATATTCATGTATATATACATATGTATACACACAAATAAATATATATATATATATATATATATATATATATATATATATATATATAATATATATATGCACACACAGACACACTTATATATAATGTATATATATACATATATATGTTGTACATACATGTGTGTATATATGTATATATATATATATATATAATATATATATAATATATATATATATATAATATATATATAAAGAATATTTACGAACGTAGCATCGATATCGATACCGAATAAAAATCCAATAAAACAGATCATTCTTTCCATTCACGAAGTAAAGATCTTTCTCTAAAAAGTATACTCATTGTCAAAGTTTCGTTCTCTATAAGACGGACCCGAAAATTTAAAAAAACAAGCGGCATTTAGTGAAATTTGGACTTTAATTCATAAACGACTCTTAGACGAGCAAGACAAACAAACAGTAAGAGGGGATATAAAGTAAATAAATTCACGTAATCAGGCGATAAACTTAAAGCCGTAACGGATATCGGAAGTCTCCTAACTTCGATGTCCCATAAGTTCCTGAGAAGGAGGGAGAGAGGTGGGGGGGGGGGAGATTTCAAACATAAATTGGGAACTAAATTGCCCTTTGGCCCAAGGGCAGCTCACTTCTTAAAGACCTACGCCCTCCCTCCACCACCCACTTCTCTATCTCCCTCCCTATACCACTACTCCCTATACGCTACCGAAATTATCCATCTTCCGACGAGCTGAATTTTTATTTGCTTTTTTTTTTTTTTTTTTTTAAATTTTTTTTTTTTTTTTTTCTTAAATGTCTTGATTCAGACTTTTTTTTAATATCCGAAGTTTACCGTGATCTGTACGGTAGATCGAAATTCAAAAGACCATCTCGAGTCGTTCTCGTCTGGCTACCCTACGAGTTTCTTTGGGATGAGGGAAGAAAGAAGAACGGGGGGGTTAAGGGGGGGGGGGGGGGTTGGGGGCGGGGGGGGGGGTAGGTAGAAGCCGACGAGGGAATGCGAGGGGAAAGGAGGAGGCGGAGGATTAAAAGGAGAGGGAATTGAGTGTCGCAGCTGATTAAACGTTTAAAATTCCCTGAGATTCAATTAAGGAAGATCACTATATTTTACGGCATTTTTGACCCTTGCTTATTTATGAGGTCATCAGGTTGGCAGTCAAAGGTTACCCGAAATTACAGACGGACATTAGGTTTATTTCTTATTTTCGTACTAGAATATAATTTTCCATTAATGTCCAACTATTTCTTTCCCATTTTTCATGCCGTGTACGTCAGTTGTTAACGAATTCTGATGTTTTTTAAGAATAAACAAAATACTTTTGACTTTTCATTGCAGGTTCACTAAAACTTAATCATTTTCTCAAATTCCCAACTAAATCTATTATTCATCATAACTGGCCAAACTATTCAGCATGAATAGTCAGTGCTCAACAAAACTTATAATTTCTAAGCTGTTGCCAATTACTACTCTGTCATTTTCCTGTAAATGACAACTGAATCGATGCGGTTTTCAGTACTATCTGACTCAATCTTTCTTTAAAGGGCCTACCTGCCTACCCAGTGTTTCATTATCTGAAAATTAATTGTATTTCTAAATCCTTGTCCCAACTCAAAGAACTGAAGCAGTTGCCGAATTCGTAAGTTCTTGCTAGAAAACACAACACAAAGTATATATCTTCTGGAACTTCTATACATTTCATCTGACAGTTTAACAGATATTTCTGAAAAATATTCGTTAACATTATTGATATGAGAGAACACTAAAGTGACTTTAATATTAGAATATTAAAGACCGATTTAGAAAAAACGCACAAATTACTCAATAATATCTTATAACAAAACGTTCTCCAGTAGTTAAGATAGAAGACAGCGAGACATTTTTTTCCACTTTCATTCAACAATTTCGAATCACAGTACCACCAGTGACCAATCCATAAGAATAATAACGATTAATAAATAACTCACCCGATTAAACAACGCCCTATAAATAATACTTCGCTCGCTCTGCAATCAATCACTTTTTATTTCATTTCACAGGTCATCGATCACCTCGCAATGCAACATTTTCACGGGTAATTTCTGCTATAACCGTTCGATAATAAAATTCATCAATCACTAATCGACAGATGGGCGAATTTTCATAATACTGATGGAGGAATAACAAAAAATCTCTTGTTGATATGAATAAGGCAAATACTGAACCAACAAAAAATTCATATATATTTGAAAGATCATTCTTCTATGGCTTAATTATTTTTAAAATGTCCATATTTTTACTGGCTTAAAACTGAAAGTTCATATACAGGTTTTGAAGTAAAAACTGAAAAGACAGTATTATATATATGTAATCACGGTAGTAACATTTATTTTCTACAATTTCTTCTTTACGTTATCATTACCGTTACATAATAATAATAATAATAATAATAATAATAATAATAATAATAATAATAATAAGAAGAAGAAGAAGAAGAAGAAGAAGATGGATGCCGGGTACCAACTCAAGAAAAGAGGCAACAAAATCAACCATCTGATGTTCATGGACGACATCAAGCTGTATGGTAAGAGCATCAAGGATATAGATACCCTAATCCAGACTGTAAGGATTGTATCTGGGGACATCAGGATGGAGTTTGGAATAGAAAAATGCGCCTTAGTCAACATACAAAAAAGGCAAAGTAACGAGAACTAAGGGATAAAGCTACCAGATGGGAGCAACATCAAACACATAGATGAGACAGGACAAATACCTGGGAATAATGGAAGGAGGAGATATAAAACACCAAGAGATGAAGGACACGATCAGGAAAGAATATATGCAAAGACTCAAGGCGATACTCAAGTCAAAACTCAACGCCGGAAATATGATAAAAGCCATAAACACATGGGCAGTGCCAGTAATCAGATACAGCGCAGGAATAGTGGAATGGACAAAGGCAGAACTCCGCAGCATAGATCAGAAAACCAGGAAACAAATGACAATACACAAAGCACTACACCCAAGAGCAAATACGGACAGACTCTACATAACACGAAAGGAAGGAGGGAGAGGACTACTAAGTATAGAGGACTGCGTCAACATCGAAAACAGAGCACTGGGGCAATATCTGAAAACCAGTGAAGACGAGTGGCTAAAGAGTGCATGGGAAGAAGGACTAATAAAAGTAGACGAAGACCCAGAAATATACAGAGACAGGAGAAAGACAGAAAGAACAGAGGGACTGGCACAACAAACCAATGCACGGACAATACATGAGACAGACTAAAGAACTAGCCAGCGATGACAATTGGCAATGGCTACAGAGGGGAGAGCTAAAGAAGGAAACTGAAGGAATGATACAGCGGCACAAGATCAGGCCCTAAGAACCAAGATAGTTCAAAGTATGATAGACGGAAATAACATCTCTCCCATATGTAGGAAGTGCAATACGAAAAATGAAACCATAAACCACATAGCAAGTGAATGCCCGGCAGCACAGAACCAGTACAAAAAGAGGCATGATTCAGTGGCAAAAGCCCTCCACTGGAGCCTGTGCAAGAAACATCAGCTACCTTGCAGTAATAAGTGGTACGAGCACCAACCTGAAGGAGTGATGGAAAACGATCAGGCAAAGATCCTCTGGGACTATGGTATCAGAACGGATAGGGTGATACGTGCAAACAGACCAGACGTGACGTTGATTGACAAAGTCAAGAAGAAAGTATCACTCATTGATGTCGCAATACCATGGGACACCAGAGTTGAAGAGAAAGAGAGGGAAAAAATGGATAAGTATCAAGATCTGAAAATTGAAATAAGAAGGATATGGGATATGCCAGTGGAAATCGTACCCATAATCATAGGAGCACTAGGCACGATCCCAAGATCCCTGAAAAGGAATCTGGAAAAACTAGAGGCTGAAGTAGCTCCGGGCCTCATGCAGAAGAGTGTGATCCTAGAAACGGCACACATAGTAAGAAAAGTGATGGACTCCTAAGGAGGCAGGATGCAACCCGGAACCCCACACTATAAATACCACCCAGTCGAATTGGAGGACTGTGATAGAGCAAAAAAAAAAAAAAAAAAAAAAAAAAAAAAAAAAAAAAAAAAACAATAATAATTTTCCGTATACTGTAAATTTTCCGATTCAATCAAGCAACTTCTGGTAAAGTAAACAAACACTTTCGGACTACCCATAATAGGTTCTTCAGTATCTCCGATACTTGGTATTCTACGAACTACGTTATTACTTACCATCAACATAAAAGGATGCAAAATGATACCATGAAAGAGGTATGCAGACGACGTTTTGCTCCTTAAAAAACAGAAATATTCGATACATTACTCGAAAAATATTAACGGTTCTGAATCCTCAATAAATTCACAGCTGAAAACTGTAGGTAATTAACATTACCTTTTTCTCGGCGTTCTGGTGAAACATAATACCTGTACTGAGGGATTTGATACCGAATTGTACAGGAAAAGCAATCCACTCGAATAGAAGCTTGAACAAAGGAAGCTTTGAGAATATGTGACGCTAAATACATAGAGGGACAGGTTACGCATTTCAAAATTTGTTTTCAGAAACCTGCTTACTAAGAATGGTTCATTAAAAGAACAAAATACATTTCCTGTGTAAGTACAACAAAAATGGAATGAAGGGGATTTAGGCATAATAAAACTACCATATGGCGGAAAAATAAAAGATTCTAAATAAAAAAAAATTACAGACTATTTCATCTTTCATTTCAACAATCATGTTAGGAAGAATATACGCAGTCATAAAAGCGAAGATAATAGAGAAGAAAAGGGCCCCAGGGTTTACGAGTAAGTAATTCTAGTTAGGGGGAGTGAACTTTCTTACGTGAGGATTCTGGGAAAAATCTGGATGCTCGTAAAAAGGAACACATAATGCTGTAAACATATACTCGACGGAAATAATTTATTAATAGTTCATGGTTGGGATAAAAATCATAGGATGGATTCCGAAGAGTGTAAATTAATATATAAAAGCAATGACACGAAGAAAATCCAGAGTAATCGAAGGAGGACTTATAACTCGCTACCTACTCTAACGGGAACGGAGTTCTAAATGTATCAAGTCCATTAGATCTGGACAACGATCATCTAGTACAGTATGGTTAAGCACCGCGAGAAAAGGATTACAGAAAATCCCCAGATTCAACGAAGGCAAAGGTTCAGCGAGGACTCTGTGGAGGTTTATACAACGGACTGTGGACGAGATCAAAGTGATAGAAGATATCTATATTAACAGCAGGACACCAGAAAGATCTTATCACCTAATGGCTGGAATTACTGTATTCAAAGAACAGTATTGTCTAAAGAATTTGTAAGTAAAGATGTGTATTTAACAGAAAGGAAACGGAACTACAAAATTCACTAGATGGGGGTCTTATACCCATATTACGAACTAGAACGTGACTGTTGGTTGATGCTCTTCGGAGGGAAACTATCCTCTTCATTATATTTTAATATATTTTTATATATAATTGTGGATATAATAATAATAATAATAATAATAATAATAATAATAATAATAATAATAATAATACCACACAACACAACCATACACAGTTTTGAATTTAGGCTGTGCCTCTGTTATACAGCAACTCAGAGGCAAAAAAAGGGACAAAACAAAAACATGGAGAGCGATTTTTGCACGGCACATTTTTCTACCTTAATCCATCACCGCAGCCTGGCAATCTCAAATCTATGAATAACCCCAAAACTGAAAAAGGTTTCATGTTGGTGGCAATAAAATAAAACACCGGGATTATCCTTACAAACACCTACAAATTACAATATTCCCTTTCTCCCACAAAGCAAAAAATGTTACCATTTTCAATATTTGGCGTACTGTTACATTTCAACTGAATACATACGCAAATGCACAAATACATACAGCATTGCATTATATATATATATATAATATATATATACACATATGTACATATAAGTATATATAAAAAGTTTTGTCACATCATACACCACGATATTTTTATATTCATACAAATTAAGCCACAAACTGGGTTTAATACTCAATTCACTATACCTCGGGATAACTTACATCCAAGGAGAATTATAAGAAATAAGTGCTCCGTCACCAATGGGATTCGAACTATATCATAGAGAAAAAACGAAAATACAGTGACTATGGCCACTGAGCCATCAAGAGATATAAGTTGACATCAACTCTGCTGTACATATACCTGCCCCGTTCAGGCTTTTGTACTTAGAATCGATATGAACCTACCTCCACCATTACTGTAGATTGGTAAGTTTGTAACACGCGGCTAATTAAGAATCTTTATATATACATATAAACCACAAGTTTTTTCTCTCTCTACTTTCATGGGATATGTATGTATGTATGTGTATGCATGTACTATATGCGCAATCCAACAACACCACTATCTCAGAAGTGTAACAAAAGTAAATGCTACTATTTTGCAAAGTAGTCTGCTAATTTTTCTCACTTTTAAAATTTCTTGTTTTCTATTCCCAGAGTTCTTGTATACTTTGCCTGAAATCACATAAGATAATACAAGATTTAACACGGATTTTGCTCGTGGGCTCGGGTCAAAAAGTGATCTACCAGGCATTTAGGCATAGTCAAGGCGTCTGCCACTTTGATATCACGAGTCTTGACACCAGAGCAAAGGAAGACCAGCGTGGAAGCGTCCGCTCTCGTAATCTCTTTTCTCTCTCATTCTTAATCCGATTCAGACAATTTCCACAAAAAATTATCAGTCCTAGATGAAGTAACCAAAAAGGACAGGATTAGAAATGAACATATTAGGGGTAGAGTAAAAGTCACTGATGCATCAAAGAAAGTGCAAGAGGCAAGGTTAAGATGGTATGGCCACCCGATGAGAAGAGAAGAGCAACACATGGCAAGAGAAGTGATGGACGTGGAGGTGGATGGAACACGAAGGAGAGGAAGACCTAAGACCAGGTGGAGAGATTGCATCAGAGATGATTTGAGGGAGAAGGGAGTATGGGAGGAAATGACACGGGAGACAGGTAGATGGAAGAGACTCATTAGAAACGGCGACCCCGAATAGGAATAAAGCTGGGAAGAAGAAGAAGATGAAGCAAGCATTCACCACTGAAATCTTGAAACAGATTAAAAGTAAGCAATGGAATAACAGTGTTTAACATTAAAACAGTAATTAACATCTCAGAAAACCACGGAGGTGACACCCGTTGGCAAGATCATGACCTCTTCATTTTTGGAAAGGAGGTAAGTTATTCTTACTAGGATTGACACCCTTGATAAAAGCGAAATAATTATTTTCGTTTGTGGAAAATCAACTGTTTCAACAAGAGTACTAGAATTCGATTATACTTTATATACCAGGCAATAATTTTTTTTTTCTTCCAATGGATATGATTGATGATTTAAATGCAGAAATAATTTCGTATCGTTATTTTTATATAATTTAAAGGGTGATTTCCAAAAAAAAAGCATATAATTACCCCGTAGATTTTTCATTCAGTTTTTACATAACTTTTAATTTGTGCTTATGTATCATATTTGCATGTCTTTATTCACTAAGTGTTAAAAAAAGCACCATACGCATCAGTAAGAGACCATATGGAGCTCTGTACTTCGAAAACACAGGGAGCAGAATTATATTGGGCAGTTAAATCTATTTTTAAAGCGAGAGAAAAATGAGACAAAGGGCTAGTGAGCCAATTCGCTAACAAAAGGCATTTTGAGTGGATCGACTTTAGTTATATAGATCGCTGCCCGCTTTTTAAACACGATTAATGATAGTTCATGACAAAATTGTTCAATAAGCATATCAGTTATCTGAGTCGAATATGGAACTATAACTTCCGCATACGTCTTTAATAAATAGGGATAATTATAAAGAAAAAAAAAACTATCTGGCAGTCAGTCAATTTTCCAACATCAATCATATTAAAGCGGAAGGATGATAGCGGATAAATGAAAAAGTTAATCATTAAATCTATCATAAATGAGCTTTAGAAGGACTTTGGTGATCTAATCTCTAAAAGTTGAATGAGTCTGATAATCTAGCCCGACGAAGTTGGAAGAATTTGCTAATTTGTTTAAATGAAGTTTGACGAAAGGTTTAAAAATGAATGTGTCCCAAGTATATATACACATCCGGCTTTTCATTTCCATCGATGTCATTAAAGAGAATTTTATCCTACAATGCATCAGCACATTACGCCTTAAAGTATATCAGTTATACATATTTACATATATAAATCAAACATACTGTTTAAAATTAATATGTTTAATAAATCAAAAGCATCTTTTAAAAAATAATAATTTTCTCACTGCAGCATCTTTATGCCACATGTGAAATCACAAATCCCAGTTCAATATATTAAATATATCCTTTAAAAATTAATAACTTGAAGCCTTCAGCATTTTTATGCCACATAATGAGATACAAAAATCCCTTAATTTCCACTGATAGATTCTGGTCTACCTGTCACGTTTAATATGGTCTGAACTAAACAAAACAACAGCAATCTACTTTAATCTCTACACGAGTTCTAATGCTGGGGAAAACTCTCTCTCACGAGAGTTCGTAAAATGTTCTAAAGTAGGGGTTCTTAACCTTTTGATGACTCCAGACGCCCAATGAATTGCCAAATATGGTTCCATAGACATTTTGCGTAAGTCCACTTAAGTCCTATATGTTGACGATATAACTTGATATACTTAGTTTGGTAAATACTTTAGCATCAATAGCCAGGGACAGAACATTTACAAGAAAATCATGTATACATTGACACATTAAAATCAAATATATAAATATCCAGAGATCAACTCCCATACCCCTAGCATGTGGTTCTCATACCCCTTGTTGAAAGGTCCACGATGATATAATTGTTGAAAGCGCGTGTAAAAGTTTATAAAAAAAATTTCCAACTCTTCTCTGGGTTCATCTTCAGTCCAAATGAGTAATTTGCCATAAAATGTACTGAGGTAAACGTAAAAATCAAAATAACAGTCACTGACGGTTGTTGAGATCGGTAGTTACCTCGCAAATAGTTCCCAGTTAAGGCCGTTAGTCTTATTCTTCATCACCTCGTATATTTGCTAGCTAACTACCGGTGTCAACAACCTTCAGTGCCTTTGTTTTCTTGATTATTATGTTTTATGTTAAATTACTCAATTGGATTGAAGATGAACCTAGAAAAGCGTTCGATAGCTTTGATAAAATTGTGAACGAGCTTTTAACAATTAAATTATGGTAGACCCTTTAGAACACTAGTTCTAATTAAAAAATACTCATAGTAGCACGAGTCTTCAAATGGAGAAACAAATCCACAGTAATGTAAATATACATGTTTAAATTTTAAACTTTAAGGATAGCTTACGGGAATCTGTTCTGTTCCCCTTTTCAAGCTATCCTTAAAGTTTTACCTTTAAATATATGTATACATTTACATAACTGTGGATTTGTTTCTCCACTAGTTCTAACGTTATCAAATAGAGAATCAGAGTAAAGGTGGATAACAGCATATCAGAATCTACGGCGATTATCCGAGTATCCATGACAGTAAAGGACAAAATGACGTTGTATCAATTCAACTTGACGGTATGTGCATGTCTCAAAACTGCTGAGATTTCATTTTTCTGTGATGGTATTTTAACCGACTTCAATCATATCTATTTATTTCAGTCTAACCTATACCACGTGCTGCTGGACTTTCAATAAATCAACTTTTACTTCATAACTGCATATCATATTCGGAATGGAATTCTTCAGTAAAATATCTACAATATCACCTGAACCGACAAATTCACAAAGGTTTGTAACATATCTTGTGCCTTAGAAATTGTTTTATGTTAAAAGATGCAAACTTGAACATTTTGTCACAAAATGGATTCTTTTTCGTATCTTGATGTATGTTGTTTGAATGGGATGTTCTGTGGAAATAATTATTAAAATCTTTGACCTCAGCCACTGTCACACTGTAGACATTCTACCGATGTCATGACTTCCTAAGGCTAACAGACTAACAAGAAATTGCTATGTTCCATAACAATTTTCTGTTATACTCAATCTCAGTAAATGCAACGGGCATTCAGTATTACCAAGAATTTTAACGTTCTTTACATCATTCTGGACATCATTAGTAAAAAGAAAACAGGATAGTGTAATACCGAGGCTATTCCTTTACGCAGACTAAACATGAAACCAGCGTTAACTTTTATACCTTCGCAAAACCACCGCAGTCACCAGGTACTGTGAAAGGCCACAAGATTTGAAACTCTTAACCTTTGCCAATACAAGTATCGTTGTTTCAAGAGGAGACACGTTCTGCTACACGGAGTTCAGCTGAAGCTAGGTGCTTCAAACTTGTCTGCCACTTAACAAAAATAAAATAAAAAAAGTTTTTGTCTTTTATTCGGTGACAAAGCACAACGAGCAAAGACATACACTGTGCGAACTTCGAATATATCGAACAACAATTGTGTGCAGAACTTGACGAAAATATTGCTATTTCTCAAGAGAAAAAAAAATCCCCCTTATACTCGCTTCCTTAATTACTTGTGGGCATTTAACAACGTCCGCTGGAATGTTTGCGCCAATATGGTATTCAAGCTAAAATGTTAAAATAAACAGAAAGTCATGTATGTATGAAGTGGATACTAAATTAATGTTAGAATGTTCAATAAATATTCGGGTGCTATGAGGGAATGTCATGTCACCTTTTCTGTTTACCTTTCTTAAGAAGTTTATAATAATAATAATAATAAAAAGTGGTTGGAGAAGGTGGAGGAGATTTAGGCTTGAGTAAATACAGAAACCAATTTGCTGAATAAGATGTATCCTATATCTATTGTGATGGGAATACAAAAAAAAATATAATAAAAACAAGAGTAATGAGGACGGTATACACAAATGGACGAAATAACGCTAGATTGAAAATGGATTAATAAGACTGAATCTTTAAAACATTAAAGAACAATAGTAACCAATACAGATTATCTTGATTTACGATATAACAAAAGACTAAAAAGTAAAATCTAAAAAAAAGAAAATAAGCAGGCTAAATGATATTAGGAATTCAAATACACTGAAATTTCATATGAAAGTAAGAGCATATATCAGTTTAGTAAGATGTGTCTTGCTATATGGACATGAATCTGGCTGGACATTTTAAACTTTATTTTGCAAACGAAGGAGGAGGAGGAGGCCAACGGAAAGGGAATGGATGGATCTGAAATCATTTCCTTCCCTTGAAAAATGCTTTCCTGTCACTCTGCAGGATAAATTATATGAGAGCTGCCTGCTGATGAACGATTGAAGGCGAGTTGAAAAATTGCATTCTCTCTTGCTTCCCTCTGGACGGAGGTGAGGGTAGAATGCCCTGAACTTAGACATACAGCTTTCATAAATCACCTCTCACTTCCTTTAATTTGTCTCTGTAAGACAGAACGCTCGAACATTAAAATAAAGGACGAGGACGATTTGGCTAGTCATTCCCGACTACAAATGTAGACCTGCTTTCTTCTGTTCTGTATTTTCCTCACTGAAAAGTCACCTTCCTGCCATTTTTATCCAGTTTCCCTTACATGGCTACTGAAGTTTTACTAATTTGCATATTTCTTTCCTGTGTCCTGGATCCAAAAACCATAATTGCAATTGATCTGCTTCATTATTTTCACAAAAACAGCCTACATTATATCACCATTTAAATGCTTACTTTCAACTTTCATCTGCAGTAAGTCGGTTTCTTTCTCTAAAGAACACCGCATATGTATAGCATTATCATATAACACTTCTTTCATTTTCGGGTTTTTTTTAAGACGGTCATTCCCTGCTTTTTCGTTTTCTCTTCCATGATCGGACAAGGTAACATACCAGAAACAAGCTTACCCTCGCATTTGTCAGGTTAAGGACTGTTTTAACTATATGAGACTTTTTTCTATCACATTTAAAATATTGTTTTCATCATATAACTATAAACGTTAGGAGTAATATAATATAAACCATGGTACCAATGTCTGACACACACACACAAATTAAAAATATCAATAAAAAAAAAAAACCTAGGGCCGTTCGTATTTAATAATATATGGTACTGATGTACTGATATTGATGATGAAAACTTCTGGATTCTGATGACACTGAGGCAGAACAATATTCCTGCAATGTTACAGAGATCAGGAGCACATAATTTTATCTTCATTTTCTATTTCGGTATAGAAATCCTTACCAGATAATACACAAGTTTGTGACAGCAAAAAATTAAGAATCGAAATTAAGCATAGATATGTAAGACAATAAAACAAAACGGTAGACGAAACAGAATAAATAGATTTACAATTCAGACAAAAAAATAATGACAAGGACGTGTCATACTAGAAATGTAAGAGAAGAAAAAAGCAGCGAATGTTTGTCTAAATAAAAAAATTAAAGCTATCGATGAAAGAAGTGAAGTACGATATTGTTTTGCGTCTGTAGTTTTTCTTTAGAGCCAGAACTGTAAGAGGCATCAAAAGGTAAAACAAAGTGGAATTTTTATAATAATAAGGAGGCACATCTATTTGATAGAATTAGGGGGAAAGTTAATTTTCCATGAGGGATATATAGAACAGAAGAAAGCAACATTATATTGATTGTGGAGGAAAAGGAGAAAAAGTCCCGACCGAGCACCATCAACAGAGTAGGAGTATGGTTAAAGGTGGTATACAACTGATTATACCATCTTCTGATCTGCACTAGACTTCTGCTGGGACTATAGCATCACTTTCATTTCGCATCTGGTATGTATGTATATTATATATATAATAATCTACATATAATATATATAATATATATATATGTATATATATATATATCTATATATATATATATATATAGTGATATATGTGTGTATGTGTGTGTGTGTGTGTGTGTGTGTGTGTATGTATGTATATATATATGTGTGTGTGTGTGCGTGTGTGTGTGTATATATATATATATATATATATATATATATATATATATATATATATATATATGAAGAGACAGAGGAAGGCGACGGCCTGTAGGACACATTAGCGCAAAGGTGGACCATTGGAAACGTTGTAATTCATTATAATTCTTTATTTCCTACGTTTCATATAAACTTTATTACATCCTCAGGGACTCTGTTAGATAATAAATAAAATTACTTTAAAAATGACTCTAAAATTCAACAACATTTACAAATTACAGCACAGAATAAACACACATACACACACACATTATGTAGCATTTATTTTAAAGGGGAACAATCACGTTACTAGTAACGATGAGAAACAACAAATGACCAAAAATTTACCCCCGTGGGACATCAGAATTAGAGTTCTATAGTAAAAAAAAAACTTCATTAATCTTAATTCTCTACTTCAGGTTACTTGGAGAATTATGATCGAGATAGAGTATCTGACATCCAAGACATAAGTTACGGAGTGTATAGAAATAGCAGAACCCATCATAAAAACGCATCTAACGAAGTCTCGAATGTTACTAGACAGATCTAAAAGGGTGTTAAATTATACGAGTATATGTTATTAAAATCTGCAAGTATAGGGATTGAGACATATTGTTCGCAATTAAAAGAACACTTGTGGATTTAAGAAGCACTTTTGGAATAAGTGTTTCGTATATACAGTTGACTACATTTTTCACTTGCATTTTCCTAGTTAGTCAGAAACTTCACCTGAAGAATTTTAAAATCAAAGTAGTTAAGAATTCTTTGATACAACACTTGAAAACAAAGCTGACTCATCCAAATCAAGCGAAAATGTCTAATTATATGGACACAGAGTGCTTCAATGCAATTGTTTTCATTTTAAGAAAATAAACGAAAAATGGGTTTACAAACCTTGTTTCTTTAAGTTTTTAATAAACGCAATCAAGTATTTGGCATATGCAAAACACTCATTCTAACATTCTCTATGTACACACACACAAACTTGTATATATATATATATATATATATATATATATATATATATATATATATATATATATATATACATATATATATAAATATATATATATATATATATATATATATATATATATATATATATATATATATATAAATATACATATACTGTATATACACCTTTAATCGTAAACTGATCAACAATAACACCACAGACCCTCTCTGTGCTGTATATATATCTAAACATAACGATACATAAACATATATGTACACATCATGTCTAATCACCCATCTATCCGGAACACTGAAAATCTTCTTGCATGAATGCTAATATGAGCAGTTCCTCAGAGAGCCGTGAAAGACTCCTCCTCCTCCCTCCAGCAAGGCCAAGGAGACGTCATAGAAGGGGTGAGGTATTGGAGGAATGTGGGAGATGTCCGGGAGGTGTCCGGGTGGTGTCCGGGAGGTTGTCCGGGAGGTGTCCGGGAGGGGTAGGGTAGAGTCTCAGTAAGTCTTGCAACTTTAAGCTCCCAACACCCTGATGATAAGTGAACTTTTGTTTACCGACGCCTCACGATCCCTACGTCGCCGAGTCTCGTCGGTCTTCTATAGGAATGGATTTTTTTCTTCTTCTTCTTCCCGGAGTGGCGAACGACACGTGTGCGGGACGTTCTTTCCTTCTCCGTTGATTTCTTCATTTGCTTGTCAAACTTCGACGTTTGTTTGCAGAAGTTTCACCCAACCGTCATACTTTCTGTTTTTTTCTCATTAGTGAAACTTCGCATATCTTAGCGTGGTTATATACAGCAGGCATGCTGTACCACTGAAGATTCATATGCTGTACCACTGAAGATTCATCCTTGAACCATTTTGTGATATTTTTCATTTATACTAAATATTGAATTTTCATTACTCTATTTATTTTTCTGTTGATAGTTCACAAAACATTTTCTTTATACACTGTGATAATCTCAAATGATTTTTTTACTGCTTCTTCAATATAATTCTAACTAGTAAACCTTTTAGTGTGGAGGTAAACAACGGTTTCCCTAGCTTTTTATTGTAAATATTGAAATTTTAAATTTTTTTTTTTTAACACATTTTAACAGTTGTTATTTTTGGCTATTTTTCTTGTTTGATGTTTGTTAAGGGAGCTATATATGTTTAGCATTCTACTTCCACGTTTCACAGCTTCTTTTAGCATCATTACCGAGATGTAAAAGGACCTAGCTATAAAGTTTGCTCTTATTTTAACTATCATTCAAAGTTCCTTGCAACTGAAAAGACACCTCGCCTCTCTCTCTCTCTCTCTCTCTCTCTCTCTCTCTCTCTCTCTAGGAAGTACAGGTCTCACACCTTTATCTACACTGCGAGGAAACTGCCTCTATTCCGCAAACTTTTCTTTGTCCGAGATACGTCTTCATTTATAAATAGCGTTTGTTTCCAGCTCTCTCTCTCTCTCTCTCTCTCCTCTCTCTCTCTCGTCTCTCTCTCTCATACACACACAAACACACATGCATACAAATATATATATATATATATATATACAATATATATATAATAAGATATATATATATATAATATATTTTTATATATATATAATATATAATATATTATATATATGAATATATATATTATATTTATATATATATATTTATATATATATATATATATATATATATATATAATATATATATATATATTAAATACCGTATTTCCTTTACAGCGTGCCTTCTCAACACGCTGAGGAGATTGGTGGTCGAAGAAACATGTAGGTATATGTATGTACGTAAGCGTGGGCGCGAGCCTGAAGTTATCCGCCAGTAGGAAATGTAATAAAGGAAGGCAATAAAAGATGTGAAATGAGATCAAGAGAATTTCGGCCACGCAGCACTAACCATAATGTATACTTTCCTTATCTCCCAGTTTTTTTTTTTTTTATGAGTTCGCCTCCTACACATTCAGATATATCTATTTCTATGTGTGTACGTACACCTGTTAACATATCATAAGCCTGCTTTTATATTACTTATATTACTACAAATACCCCACCATATTATAGATGTATTTCAATTAATGGGGCATTTGATTACATAAATTGATTTTTACTAGTTATACAGGGTGTCCATAAAGTCCCAGTATCATTAAAAGTATTTATTGCTTAAAATGGTACTGGAACTTTATGGACACCCAGTATAAATGGCACTGTGGTAAATTAGTACCGAAAAATACTATTCACAAGAAATGGGAAAAAACATAACTTTGATGAAACCTTTCAGAAATAAGACGCCAAATTATTTTGTCTCAGATAGATAGTCTGACTATTCAGACTATCTGTCTTTGAAACAAAAATAAATTAGCGTCTTATTTATTTGTAAAAGGTTTCATCGAAGCTATGTTTTTTCACATTTCATGTGATTTTTTTCTTTATTTTCATTTTTGTTAAGTGTGACCCCTGCACTTAATGCCTGTAAGGAAAGTGTGGTCTAGCATACCGAAGGAAGAATTGCGCAGTCGAAGTTATTTTTCGATGTGCTGGTGACCCCGAAATGTTCTAACGGACAACGTTTCTTTGTTTACGTTTACTATCCACGAGAAAACGTTGAACATTTGCTAATGTTTTGTGAATTTTATTCGACAGGGCAATCTGATTGTTGAATATAATAAGCTTCGTGACTTTGTTTTCCCTTCATGGACTAAGTAAATTCAAAGAAAAATCAATCGAGTTGCTTCTTTAAACTTTTTGTTCAAAATGATAGAATAAAAAGACTGAAGTGTAAATCAGTTTTTTTTATTTACATAAATCTCAAAACTTGAATCTGTTTTACCTTATGAAGACTGAAATGACCTACTTGCTTAGGTTCGACAGAGAAAATATGATGTATAAAGCATAAGGGTTTTATGAGATTGTTTTTAGACCTTATGTCTGTTGTTGTGTACCTATATAAGTTCCCCTCGGCAATCACAGGCTAATAAATGCTGTAATTTAGCTAAACACGTCTCCTTTAAAAACTCGTGGTTCCCATAAACCCAGGCAAGGATAAAAGCCAAATTAAAAAGTCCTTTATAAAACTTAATTGAACTGGCTTATTTTTTTCATTTTTTCATTTTTTTCCTAATTATCAAAAGTGGCTTTGATCGTCCATTACTGTCGATGAAAAAGTATTGACCCCAGGTATATCCACAAACCACTAATATGAGACCACTATTTTCTCTGGCTAAATTACAATTAATAAAGGGAAACGTGGGCTTATATATTAAGCTTTACTGCCTTTTATTATGGGGCATGATTTCATCCACGACTACACGGCAAAGAGAGAGAGGGCGGGGGTTAGGTCAATGGGAAAAAAATTATTTTCCCATCACCAGAACTTTCTACTTCTCTTGTTTTATATTGACTCTCACGGTTTCTCTGGTTCCAGTCATGATAAAACCAGTCACCGAGGATGTCCATGAGGAAAGAACGGAAGAAGAAGATGAAGACATGATTAAAAGCACAACAAAAGAGAAGAACGCTACCAACAGTCTTTGAAGGCAGACAATCGTAATGAAACTTGTGACAAATAAATTACCATTCTCCTTTTTAACACCGAAACCAACACAAGTTTTACAACAGCATGGCAATACGCTTGCGACTGATCAGATACATGTAACCTTTGCTTCGTGGGGTACAGGAAAATGGGTCGAGAATTAAGTACTATGAATTATGTCGATTGAGGACAGCCATAGGAAACCGCAGAAACTAATGAAAGTGTCTTTTATTGTTTGTAAAAGGGGAATTTGAAATTACAAATGAGCATGAGTTAGGTTGTGAGGGTAAAAGGAGACCAGAAAAAAGGACCAATAAATGTTATATGGACAGTGGAAGAAACTCATTTTCTTATTTTGTTTTTGTGGTCAAACAGTTGTTAAAATAAAACATTAAGAAGAGATAAATTATATTAAATGCTTTTATCTCGTGTAAACGTATTACGATTAGGCCTGTTTTACCGATATCACTGTGCACGAGAAAAACCTTATCACATAGTTCAACAATGAATGCACATCAAAAGCCACTGCTCTGTGAAAATCACATATAATTAATAACAAACTTATTCATTATAATACATAATTTCTTTTAGGATATTTACTGCTCTTGCAAGTTTCGCAAAATCAAGTGTAATGCTCTGGGTCAAGGTCATTTAGACTTAAAGACGTCCATATATATATGGCCGAGTTCATGGATAAATGACATTTACTGATAATGCTATTCCCGAGAAGATTATCGTTATTATCATACTTCCCCGTCAATATGGGTGAATATTATTGATTTCGTTTCATAAAAGTATTAACGTAACTCTTACGTCACATTTCTATAAAATTCAGGTGGAGAGAAATCATGCTACCCTGATTATTTTGAGCCCGAATGTTTATATTATTGACCTATTTTCAAGGTCACGAAAATCACCACTTTCAGAAGCAGATGTCTCTGAATATAATTAAATAAAAAGAAACGACCCCTTTTACCTCACTAACAATATCCAATATCATCTCGGCTTAAAGACGGGGTATCCTTTCTATAACAGTTGCATTACGTATCATTTCCGGCAGTAGGCAGACTTTTTCTCCTAGGTCAGTGATAGATGCCAGTCACACAGACCTCTGGATTTAAAAACAATAAACAAAAAAGAAAAACAAATAACTGAAATATTTTCTAATCAACTTACAATTTTTTTTCATAATCTTTAACGGTAAATATGAAGTCGAACGCTATCAAAATTTTAGTAAATGACAACTATTTTTCAGCCAATACGGACTACTAACGTTTTCTTTTTTACATAATCATTTACGACAAAAGTTGACATTCCATCTTTCTTTCATTGACGGATAACTATGTAAAATTAGAAGCTTATTTTACAGTCCAATATAAATCATGGTAATCTGACATATAATAATAATAATAATAATAATAATATAATAATAATCATAATAATAATAATAATAAATAATAATAAATAATAATAATAATAATAATAATAATAATAATAATAATAATGATAAAGTAGAAATAATTAACTGCTCTGATGGTGTAAATATTAACAAAATAATCAGGATGTCAATAATGCGTTTGGTAGAAAACTTTATACACTGATAATGACAACAATAATAGACTTTAAGAATGATAATCAATACAAAGGGTAATCATGATGACGATGATAATGATAATGTTAATGGCAACTTGAAAAAAGTAATACTAATAAAATGGAGTTAGACAATAATAAAAGCTATCATATTATTGAGAACAACGTTATTAATATATATATATATATATAGTATATATATATATATATATATATATATATATATATATCTCTCTCTCTCTCCTTCTTCTCTCTCTCGTATTGCTCCTCTCTCTCTCTCTCTCTTCTAATAGATATATATTATATCATATATATATGATAGAATATTATTATGTCTTATAGTATATATATAGATAATAATGTCTTATCTATACATATAATATACTCTATATATATATATATATATATATATATATATGAATATATATATATGTATATATATTATATATATATATATATATATATATATATATATATATATATATATATATATATATATATATATATATATTTCAATTTGAAGTAAGAAACATTAGAACAAACAGAGGATATCACCTCCGCTAAATCCTGACAACGACAATAATATGGCAGTAAATATAAACAAACTTGAAAAAAACGGCAACAACTATTAAATGGCGTCATTAAACTTTTGGGAAGTGAACTATGATGACACTGAGTGATATCATTATGGCACTGAGTTTGAAATGAAGATGATTAAAAATTAAACCAGGGACACCCCCTCAGCTACGCCATAATAAAGATGATAAAATGGATGTAAAATATCAACAATATTAACGAAAATAAAAATTACAGTTAAGTAGTCGTAATCAATTTTGTGCATGAGACAAAGATGGAAAAATCCAATTCTTATAATCCCGATACCTTCGAATGAAAGTCTCACTCATTAAGTACCTGTAAACCTGGAGAGACAAAAGCATGGAAAAATTCTCCAGGGCCAGAATAAAGGTGAGGGAACCGCTCTGGCGCTCAAGACCTGTCAACCATGGAAAAGTGTTCTCTCTCTCTCTCTCTCTCTCTCTCTCTCTCTCTCTCTCTCTCTCTCTCTCTCTCTCTCTCCCCAGAATCCCTTCTTTTCCCCGGGAGACTGTGTTGGAAGATTAATTAGGACGTCATATAATTAATTTCAATGGCTGGACCGCATTAAGCACGCATGCGCGCTTCTTGGCTAGGTAAGGAAATAACGAGCTATTAAACAGAATCGTAAAAGTGAGCTGATTTTTTTTTTTTTCCTTTGGAGTCTTTCCCAATGGCAATGCTTACTAGTGTGTAAAATGCCTCCTTGCTTGCTACCACAAATTAGGGATATGATGAAAGCAACAACAACCACAATAATAATAATAATAATAATAATAATAATAATAATAATAATAATAATAATAAATAATAATAATAATAATAATAATAATTTGTTAAAGAGGATGGCAGCATCAGTGGAATTGATTTTATGTATGGTCTTTTCAATTCTTCGTATTATTCTCTTCTCATCAGGGCTGATATTTGCTAATAGCTGGGCGATGTTTAACAAAATCTTTAACAAAACATGTTTGAGAGAGGATCTCCTACCTTCATAATAATAATAATAATAATAATAATAATAATAATAATAATAATAATAATAATAATAATAATAATAATAATAATAATAATAATGTTCAATCAGAACTTTCGTCAATCAAAAAAATGAAAACAGAAAAATTAATAACGAGACAAAATTGTCAACCGGAATTTTCTCGAAAATTATAATCAAGGTTAAGCACTAAACAACTTTCTCTACGTAACTGAGTGTTAACTAAATCACAGGAAAGAAAATTAAGAAAACTCGTACGATCGAACCTGACTAAAAGAGCATATCACCTTTGTTCACACAGCACCTGAGTCTCCTTTCCAAATTTCTAAATTTTGATTCTGAACTGGAATTCACGACGGTTCTTAGTCGCTCGTCTCTCATCTACGAATCGGTTTCGCAGATTCTACGAAATGTTACGGCGCATTCCCGAATCACCTATGTACAATCACGGTCTAGACCTTGTGTACAATGACAAACTCATCCCAAAACGTTATTATTTACCCAAGACCTCACGATTAATCAAGAATTATCAACAACTACTGCAATATTGCGCCAACCCCTTGCAATCTGTCAAGACTTGTTAAGTTTTATGATCATAAAACACACGATGCAACTCATTTTACTGTTTTTCCTTCATGCGCTATGATAAATTGAGGAAATCCCCGAATAAAGAAAGAAAAATCTCTAAACGTTGTATGTAATATAAGAAAGAAACCTTGAAAATGATGAAAGCAAAAAGAATTAAAAACAAGAAGGTAACGTGGGGACCAATTCTGTGTGAATATAGTGAAGTTTGAGTCACGCTATTATCGCTAAGCGCTCGCTTGAAAAAAAAAAAACACACACACATACAATCCACTAAGAGAAGAGAGAGAGAGAGAGAGAGAGAGAGAGAGAGAGAGAGAGAGAGAGAGAGTTATAAATAGAAGTACTATTTCTGTGCATGTAATTATAAAATGGAGAGCGACTCACCTCAAAGACGTACGCCTCGGCGTTTCAAACAATGAATATAATTAATGAAGCCGTACGGATTACTACGTCCATCGAAAAATATATAAAAAAATTTCCAATTTCGGTAAAAAAAAAAAAAATTGTTTGAGGTTCCCGAATTCTCTCTAGTGTAGCCACTTCCCAACATTAAATTCATAATGGAGATAGAAAATGGAAAAAAATTACCATTTCTGGACATCCTTGTCACTAGAATCAATTCAGAATTCACGATTGCAGTATATCGACAAAAGACTTTCACGGGATTAGCCAATAACTTCTATAGTTCTTGTCAGAAAACCTTTAAAATCAATACCATATACACACTGCTCTATAGAGCTTTGAAATACTCATCCAACTGGCAAATTTTTCATAACGAAATGGAATTTTTAATAACCTTTTTTCAAAAAAACTCCTATCCCTAAGACATTGTACATAATATAATTAATAAATTAGTAGGCAACTATATCCAACCACCTCCTCCGCTAATGGATGTCCCAAAGAAACTAGTGTATGCGTCGAATCCTTATATAACTAACTCGAAGTTTTCTCTCAGACTCTCACAAATAATAGAACAAGAAATTCCTTGTCTCCAAATTAAACTTAACTCAAACAATCCTTGCAAAATTGGCTCACTTTTTAATATTTCAAAGATCGCGTCTCTCTGCAGGACTTCTATGAAGATCCCCAACGTTGTATATAAATTCAAATGCGCAGGATGCCCTACAACTTACATGGGATCTACTCGAAGATCACTGCAGATTAGATATTGTAGCCATATGGGTTTCGGTTATAGAACAGGAAAAAGAATTAGTAATCCTGAATTTTCTAATATCAAGAATCATGCCGCCATATGCAAAATAAATGTATCGAAACAGCACTTCTCGATACTAGGTTACACTAAAGACCCGGACCAGCTGACTACCTTGGAATCGTTAATTATTAAAAGACTGGTTCCCCTATTGAATAACAACACCTCTACATCTGGCATAGTCAACGTCTTGGACCTGGCTCTCTCAAAAATCATTCCTTGCTTTCTTTCCATTCTAGTTAGGTTGGTAACTCAGTGGTTTCGTTCTTTCTCTTTTTTGTAACTATTTATATTGCTATTGCATTTTAACATGAATACTATTATGAATCCTTATTTTTAGTTTTTAATATATGCATTTCTCTTTTAACAGACTGAAGATGCACAAAGTTCATATGCGAAACGTTTTTTTTTATAATAAATTCTTGGCCCTTTCA
>NC_061103.1:23716454-23723954 GCF_015104395.2 Macrobrachium nipponense
ACGCGCCATTCACCGTCAATGAAAAACAAGATCTTTTCCACGCGTCTTTTTGAATGAGCGAATGATGAATGAATTTGATATTTAGGGCACAATCATTTTTCTTCTTCTTTCTCCCATTCTTTTCACCTACAATTTTCGGGTATATAGGTCACCTAGATATCATGTGTCTTTCATAACGAACCGAAATTGTAACGTTTTACGTTACAGCTCAGAAATGTTTAAATGCCATAAGATCATCCAAAAATATAAATTGCTAATAATTACTTATTCCAGTTAAATGAATAAACACTAACGTCATACTTCACAGCTTTCTCTTCGTTATCATTTATTTATATACAAAAATGAGATGACAGATATAACAAAATAATGGTTCAAACTTATCGAATAAAAAGACAGGAAAAAAAGGCTTAAACGCACAAGAATGATACTCATGCAAGCCTTTATCAGTCCCTTTTATTGTCAGAAAAAAAGTTTTAATCCTAGCCGTGTAAGCGGTGTAAAATGACGTGAAATATTTCCTATTCTATAACAAACACCCAAGACAAAATCCAAACAAAAAGGCCAAGACTTAATAAAGGAATAAAAACGCACTGTCGAAAATTCACTTAACAACAAATTTAAAATCATAAAGGATTTCAGAATAAGGACTGCGAATGAGCAGAAGACTTGAATACCCGGGTACGAAGTTACAAAATATCTGTATAAAATAAGAGAAATTTGCGAAGACAATAATCGCCAACATATGAGGACTGTGAAGAGTGTCGACGCTGACAAGAGTCAAGAACGATAAAATAATGTTACAGGAAAATGCACTCTTAAGAGAATGATAAAGGAAATACACTTAAAATAATATGGGAAAATGGCCTCCTAAATGAATGATAAAGGAAACTACACTCATAAAATAACGATAAGGGAAAATGAACTCCTAAAAGAATGATAAAGGAAAATACAATCCAATACAACCTTAAAATAACGATAAGGTAAAATGAACTCCTAAAAGAATGATGAAGGAAAATACAATCCAATACAACCTTAAAATAACGATAAGGGAAAATGAACTCCTAAAAGAATAATAATGGAAAATACCGCTCTTAAAAAAACAAGGGAAATCCATTCCTAAAAGAGTGACAGAGGAAAATACCTTCTTAAAATAATGATAAAGGAAACGAAACTCTGAAGAGAATGATAAGGAAAGACTTACTCTTCTTGCGTGACATTAAAAACAGGGAGAGAGAATCTGATATGAGCGGATGAAGATTACAACGGGGTCGACAATCATGCTTATGAGAGTGAATGTTTCTTTTAGTTGTCTTTCGTATATTTACATTTCAGGGTGCAAGGAACATTTTCCTATTATGATTGCCGCAAGTAACGACAAAGAATATATTTTACAGCTCCCAGTAGAGTAATTTAGTTGCCATGGTTGCATGACTGGACCTTGCGGAATGGGGAAAAGTATAGAGTATCGCTTGGATGAGTTTCTTTGAATGCAAATGTATAGACTTAAGTTATAGTCTCTCTCTCTCTCTCTCTCTCTCTCTCTCTCTCTCTCTCTCTCTCTCTCTCCAATAATATACGCACCACACGTGTGTGCGTATGTACAGGGTGTCCATAAAGTCCCGGTACCATTACAAGTATTTATTGCTAAGAATGGTACTGGGACTTTATGGACACCAAGTATATATATATATATATATATATATATATATATATATATAATATATATATATATATATTGTGTTAAGAAAGTCAGAGCGCCAGCATTCAGGAACTCTCCGTATATGCCCTTGTATAAATACATACTACATACATACATACCATACATGTATATATATATAATATATATATATATATATATATATGGTGTGGAAAGTGATTACTACAATCCAGATAAAACCGCAGCAAATGAGGGGAAAAAAGAACTCTTCATTTATGCTTTATTGGAATTACGTTTAATTATATAATAATATGCCCTGTACAATATGGATGTGTGTGTGTGCGTAGGTGTGTCCATGCATTTACAATAAATCACCTTGGAAGGGATCTGTCCGTTGGAGAACGAGATCTATGGTGAAATTCTGCATCTAATCTTTCATTTTATTTTCGAGGAGGACAGAATTGACTGATTTGACAGAAATGACACTGACATACGTACACACACACAACACACAACAACAATAATATATATATATACATATATATATATTATATATATATTATATATATATATATATATTATATATCTATATATATATATGCACACATATTTATATGCAGCTTTCCATTATGAGAGGTTAGCTTTAGCAAGTGTTAAACTCCCGGCAAATTCACTAAGTCCACAGAGGAACAAAAGATTTTTCGTAAAATCTCGAGCGAAAAATAATTAATAAAAATAAATAATAATAATAATAAGAACGTAATAATAAGAATAAGCTCCCAGATAATAATAATAATAATAAAATATATGAGATTTAGAGGACTCTTTAACCTTTTTCCCCCCCCCCCCCCCCCCCAAAAACTGACACGTCCCACCAGCCATGAGCTAATCCTAATGCACGGTCTTAGTGAATATCAAATCTCATTAATAATTCATGTAATTAAGAACTCGATGGCGCAAACTGGTCCATAATAGCGTCGTTTTAACGAGCGATCCGAGGGTGACTTTTCCACGGTAAATTTCTCAACACAATTGGGTCTGAATGACTTTCCTGGTCCTTAAAAATTTCGTCAATTTGGACGTCCTCGAAGCCTTGGATTTGTTTTCGAATAAGGAATATTGACAAAGGTTTTTACGGTACAGTTCGTCGTCCACAACTTTACCTGGTTTTAAGTGGACGAATAATTACGACAGATAATTACGTATTTAAGTCCAAGGCACATATATAATTTTACTAAAACAAATAGGTTTTTTCTAAGGAATTACGAAAAACCTAGTATGTCTCTTAGTAAGTGAAAAGTCACGAAAATTTATTCACTAATCTATTTGTATTGATCGTTTATTTTCTATTTAGTACTTGATGATAGTAAAATAAATAAATGATAAATAAAATAAATATACATATATTTACTAAAACAAATATGTTTTCTGAGGAATTACGAAAACCTAGTATGTCTCTTAGTAAGTGAATGTCATGAAAATTTATTCATTTAATCTATTTGTACTGATATATAAATAAAGAATTATGGAATAAAATAAATAATATACATATATACATACATATATATACATAATATACATTATATATGCACAAATTATATATATTATATGAATATATAAATAAATAAACATAAATATACATATAGTATATTATAAAATATTATTTATTTATATATCACAAAATAATATTATAGAGAGATATATTATATATAGACAAATATTATATATATATATATATATATATATATATATATCATATACAAACATATATTACACATATTGCAGTACAATATATATATATATATAATTAATATATATATAATAGTATATACTATATATATATATATATATATATATATATATATATACATATACATATATAATATATAAAAATTTCTGTAGGAAGATAGAGAGGCTTTCAAAAAGATTCCGCAATCCTACACCGAAGAACCGATCTGCATGCACCTCAATCTTTCAAACTGTCACAAAAAAAGACGAAAAAGAGACGGCACCCAGCTTCCATTCATTACTGCAGCCTTCCAGCTGACCTTTCCTATAACAAAAATAGAAAATGCGAGAAAGGTGACGTTTCTCTTGAGTGACAAATCCCAGGACGAATTTTATACATTTGCACTGCAATGAGAGATCAACACTCATCCTTGCACAGGGGCAATACGCGCTCGTCAATAGCTGTGGCTAAATACCCTTCGACCTGAGGCACCGACCTTAAGTGTTCGGGGTGAAAGAAGGAATTATCCTGCCTGGACTCATCACAAACTCTCAATGTATCCTACCAGCACCGACCCCCAACCTCCTCATACGGGTCAAAAGAAACTAGTGACCGACTGAAATACTGATACTTGAATTGACAGTACTATGTACCCCGTGGTATTAAAAAAAGAAGAAAAAAGTATAAATATCTTGAATACCAGTCCAATCAGGATCGTAGAGGCATCTCCTACTTAAAAAAGAAAAGATAAAAAAACCAAGTCGAGTGGAATTCCCACGAAAGAGACCCATCACCAAAGACTCGGCTTAAAAGAAGAGGAAAAATGGAGACACGAGGGGGTGGGGGGAGACCAAGGGGGGCCAGAGACCCACTTCAAGTACGCCGCTTCCCATCAGGCAAGACACAGGCTAAATGCCCCGAGAACCACTCGAGCTTGACCACTTCAACTGGCACAGTCTATCACGAGACATATCGCGACCTTTCACCTCCGTCGATTGGTCCTCTTGTGCTGTTGGGTGTCGACTATTCAGGCCACGATATACAAGCGGTACTTAGGCTGTTCTCGAGTCTCCCACATGTAAATAACAGAGAAAAGCTCTCTCTCTCTCTCTCTCTCTCTCTCTCTCTCTCTCTCCGTCTTTCTTGGTACGCACGTCTACATGAGAAAATAAACAACAACGATACGAAACACAAAGCAAATAATGAAGTGGGGGAGATCTCAGAGAGAGAGAGAGAGAGAGAGAGAGAGAGAGAGAGAGAGAGAGAGAGAGAGAGAATATTAACAAAACAAATAACAGACGAGGCTTGAACTCCAGCTAAAACGAAAAGCCAATACGTATTTTAAAAAAAAATTTAAAAAAAATAACTAGGAATTTCACCTTTAAAAATATGGACAATGGAAACCGTTTAAAGTGAATAAAGCACAATGTGAATGTTATAAGACAGAGTGATAAGACAGAGTGACCCAGCCAGATAAAAGTAAAAGGGAAAACCACTGAATATAACCACAGATCAAAGGAAAATGAGAAGGTTAAAGAATATGTCGTTTGCAGAAAAAGCCGTCAAGTTAAGGAGAGAAATGTAAGAAAATACAAAATGCAAAATTCATGTAAATAGAGTAAACAAAGATTAAAATTGTAAAATGTAAAATGAAAGGTATATGATAGTACAAATTCTTACTTCAACAGAAAGGGAATCTAATAGAGAAAACGAGAAACATGTCGAGAGCTAAGTAAAAGATATGTATAAAATAAAATAAATTACTTAAGCATTGTATACACAAAAACGTCTAAAAACATATCACTTAGTACAAAATCTTAGAATTTCCATACAAATATATATCGTTCAGACTGGGCCTTGATAGGTGCGATCGAAGTGCAAAATATAGCTGTAAAAAGTCTCGTGCCAAAAATATAGCTGGAAAAAAGTCTCGAAGTGCAAAATATAGCTGTAAAAAGTCTTTGAAGTAGACTTTCCCTAAAAACAGCCAAACCTGGACCATCTTGTGTATCATCTAAGATCATGTTAAACGTAAGCTTTATGCTAAATATTATCGTAATAACATGCAATTTGTATGCTTATGAGACAGTTCTGAAAATCTTTGTTTCATATGGGAAAAATCATAAAACAAAAAAGAATACAAATCTGAATTTTCCCTACAATAGGAAATATCAAACCTGGGCATTCTTATAATTAATCCAAGATCATGTCAAATATAAGTTAATGAGTAAAACGTGACGGACACTCAAACAGACAGGTGTTCTTGCTCACCCTACGCATGAGTGATAAAATTTTTACCAACGGTGAACTGATCGACATATTGCCTAAATCCAAAAATATAAAACACATCAGAGAATTTAGTTCATTACACAAGATTTTCTCTATTCGAAAGCTTCTCACCTCGTGAACGTATCCACGAACAGTAAAGCTCATTTTACGACCTTGACCAACCAAATACAACCCGCGTGGCGCATTGAATTTGCATAATTAATTCAAACGACTCTGGAATAAGAAAATAATTTTTTTGAAAAAGAGGAAAACGAGAGCCGAATACATTACCGAAAATCCTTAGGTTTTGCGTGAGGAAGTCAAGCGCTCCTCAGTGATGCATATGCTCATTCTCGGTGGGTTTTCCAAACGGTTCTGCATTTTTAACTTCTTTAGGGAATTGTCACCAACTTGCTCTCTCCACGGAAATCATTGGGACTACACAGTAGTAAGACTTTTGCTTGAGCGCATCTATGTTTATTATTTTTTAAAAAACTGTTACTGAAGGTGGACAGTATTGTAGCAAATACTGGAATTGTCTAGTTTATAAAAAAAAAAAAAATTATCAAATTAAGTTCTACCGTAGCTACATTTTACATGGCAGCAGATCTTTGAAATTTGATGTTTAACGATTTCCTCCCCAAACACTGTACACTGGTTCTTATGGGTATTGCTACTGATCATACATGAACAAGTAATAATCCATTAGTCATGTCACATAAACGTTTTTTTTTTATACTTTGGTGATGAATGAAAATACAACGAATGGACATGCCATCATGAAATGAAGTCTAAAATCCTCATATTCTTATCATGTTCGGAACAGCTCTTCGGGAATGTTCAATTAGCAAATTTTGTATGGATGCTGTATCTAGCATTACGGTTGTAAACTTCATTCCAAGGTTCTTTGAAAACAAGCTGTTTGTTGGTACGCTTCTCTGCGTGGTGTAATATCTGTGCGGTCCACTTAAGGTAGGTTTTAGTTTTTCTGTATAAGACAACTATTGAGATGGCCTTATCTGTCCGTCCGAACTTTTTCTGTCCACCCTCAGATCTTAAAACCTACTGAGGCTAGAGGGCTGCACATTGGTATTTATTTAAGGTTAAAGTTAGCAATGGTCGTGCTTAGGGCAACGCTGTAGGACAGGCCACCACGGGGAGGGGTGGGTGTGGCTGAAAGTTTCACGGGCCGCTGCCTATACAGCATTATAAGCTGTACAGAAAACTCTATTGAGCCAAAAAAAACTTCGACGCATTTTTTACCTATGTATTTATGACAAAAATTGCTCGCACAAAGTGTCTTATGCTTCAAAGGTTCACTTACAAGTGGTGTTAAGTTTGTAAAAGTTTTTTTCAGGTAAGTTTTAATTCTAAGCTTCCTTACCGAGTAATGTAACACTATACTTTGTTTTTTTCCATCTGTCCATCCGCCTGTGGTGTTTTTGCATGGTAACACTGCGTCCCGGGCTTTATATAGTTACGCTATGTGTAAGTTTTAGGTAAATAAAAGGATATCTGGGTGTACATTTACAACTGAAAAGTGTTTTAGTAATTTACTGTATGCGAATTACACCGTTAATATTCGAAATAGGATATTATTTAAAGCCCGGGACGCAGTGTTACCATGCGCAAACACCACAGGCGGATGGACAGATGGATAAAAACAGAGTATAGGTAGCTTCACTTATCATTGAACCTACGATTTCCGCACATGTGTAATATCTATGTGCTTGGCATACAATAAGTTGTTTGTAGCATGCCAGGGAGTAAGGTCTCTCAGATTCATTCACCAACGATGCTATGTTTTTAAAGTTCTATTTCAACGGGTGCTTTTTCTTTAAGCTTT
>NC_061103.1:23728954-23736454 GCF_015104395.2 Macrobrachium nipponense
ATTTTATAATCATTCATATTTCTTTCCCCTTCCATAGAAATCAGCCTAGTGTTGAAACCACTAATACGTGAAGGATCGTATTCCTAAAACCCCTTGGCAAGCGTGTTTATAACTGATCATTCCCATTTGCCTTGCTGTAAGTAAACGTTCGTTACAGCATGTATTTAAAACGTCATGTTGCAGTGCACATGTTGCTACAATTAAGTTTATTTGAATGAACAGAACTGGTACTTACAAACATAAAGTGGATTCCGCGGAAGAACCTTCAAAAAGACACAAGAAATCAAACCTAATATTACCAATATCTTCCACTGCTGTATACGTTTCTTTTCGATCTCTCATAGTTTGTCAGATCTGATCGCGTCACCCCGTCCTACCTTCAAAAACAAATCGTTGTCATTTTACAAATTACCTTTTCTTGGGCAGCAACAAAGTGAAACCAAAATGTAAAAACTTCGAGTAATATTTGCTGATCAGCTATATTCTGAGAACAAACTTGCGTCACAATGGCAACGATCATTCTAATTACCTTGTCTTCGATGAGCTGAAGTTAAATAAGGTTGAAGGTTAATGAGTGTTCTCAATGGAACCTCCATCCATTAGTTCTTCGTATATTTCCTGCTCGTACAT
Organism: Macrobrachium nipponense; assembly: GCF_015104395.2. NCBI lineage: Eukaryota > Metazoa > Arthropoda > Malacostraca > Decapoda > Palaemonidae > Macrobrachium > Macrobrachium nipponense. The sequence continues at coordinate 23,729,585 of NC_061103.1, forward strand.
AGGCTTGTGGTGATACGCTTAAACAACAATGTGAGCTTAAACAACAATGTGATAAGTATATACATATATATGTATATATATATATAGATATATATATATATATATATTAAATATATTATATATATATATATATATAATATATATATATATATATATTATAATAAAAGGAGCCCATAAAAACACCAAAATATAGAGAGAAAAGTACTATATTTCAGAGACTGCTGTCTCTCTCTTCAGGTATATGAATGAGAAAAGTTTACAGAAAAGCTGGTATTTATACCAAGAGATCCATCCACAGGTAAGCCAATTTAGGTCAACCCCGCTGATAATCTTCCTTTAATCATCTTAAGCGTTGGTTGAATGAAAACCTTGTCGATCACATCTGAAACCCATGCTCCTTTTAAGATGTTCATTACCTGCCTCTCCTTTATTAAGGCCGATTCCATAATTTGACTCTTGTACCGGCAGTTGCTGCTATAAATTATACGTGACAAATTCAGTTCATTCTATGTTATGTTTCATTTATATGGTTGAAAATTGCTGAGTTCTGTTGTCCATACCTAACTGACCGTTTGTGTTGTATTAATCTCTGGGAAAGTGATTTTCCTGTAAATCCGATGTAAGATTGGTCACAGTCCTGGCATGGGATTTCATAAACCCCTGTTTCCTTGGGGGAATGCTTTTGTTTTATTAGATGGAATTCTGTTGTATCAGAACATTTTTACCACTCATATATATATATATATATATATATATATATATATATATATATATATATATAATCTGTGTGTGTGTGTGTTTATAAAAAAGGATTGCATAAAAAGGTTTCCGTTTATTTTCTGCTACCAAAAGCTCGCCACGCAGATCTAAATACAGCAGAGAACAGACACAGCATCAACTCTGAACAATAAATACCTAATGGAAAGATAATTTCTCAAAGGTTTCCATCAAAACTTTTCTATTCCAAGAGAAGGTCTCGTCTCTGCACCTCTCAAAGACACGGTAATAAGTTTCCTAGCCTCTATGTGACCTCCAGCTTATCTCTATATCTTTTTGATACACATCCTTTGAAGAATCAATTCCTTAAATCCTTCCTATGGAAAGAGAGCGAAGATGGGGAGAGGTCATAATATGAAGGACGCAGGAGAGAGAGAAAGCTTCCTATCGCCATCCAACTCCCCACCCCATCCCCCATCCCAATAATTCAATGACTTCCCCTCCAGAGTCTGGGAGTCTTGGGAAAACCATCAATAGATGACAGGTACAAGATAAGTATCCGTGATAACCATCTATTTATCCCTGGGGAACAGCAGAGCTGGCCCCTCCTAGATCATCCAACCCCCTTCCCTTCCAATGACTCCCCCCCCCCGCCCTCCCTCCCTGTTTCTTATCAAGGAAAAATCCCGTTTCCATCTCCGTCAGCCTCACTCAACCACGAGTCAACATCCGCTCCGTAATTAATCCTGTTAGCGTGATGAAGTGGCCGCCGAGACTGCCCTAAGCTCCGTTACTCCCTGATCTCTCTGGAATGAAGGGGGCCGGGGCGGGGGGGGGGGGGGGATAAAAGGGAGGTAGCTGAGAGGAGTGGATCGTGGAGGATGAAGACAAGTATATATATATACCGAGGATAATAGATGTAATGCCAGCGATTTTACCTAAGAACAAAGCGAGACAATAATAATAATAATAATAATTGGGAAAAACCCTCTATCACGAGAGTTTATACAGTATTCTAAGGAGTCCACAATAACTAAAATGCTAAAAGTTCGTGTATAATTTAAAAACACTTTATACAAAAAATCGCCAAAAATATAATAATAATAATAATATATAATAATAATAATAATAATAATAATAATATAATAATAATAATAATAATAATAATATAATAATAATAATAATAATTAATGTCTTATTGAAAAATATTGCTGCATCAGCTGCATTCAACTTGTAAATAGTCTTCTCTATTTTTCTAATCGACTTATATTTTGATCTGTTTGTTCATTTACTGTGACAAATAAATAAATTTTAAGCAATATCCCCGAAATTGACTCCTCCTGATGAGTAATATCGGCGCAATACTCGCCAGGTGTAGTAGCAGAGAGAAAGCTATTATTAGAAAAATAGAGAAGACTATTTACAAGTTGAATGCGGCTGATGCAGCAATATCTTTCAATAAGACTTGTTTAAAAGAGGGTCTCCTTCAATAAATAATAATAATAATAATAATAATAATAATAATAATAATAATAATAATGTATAATTTGTTTTTTAGCTGAAGACTATAGTAATAACAAAACTCGTCTCGTGTTCATCTGAAGTAATCTTCGCTTTACTCAACCCATTAGCTTATGACGACAATCCCGCGCGCTGTGTGTGGGTGTGTGTGTGTGTGTGTGTGCGTGTGTGTGTGTGTGTGTGTGTGTGTGACTTTCACGAGAACGAACACGGATTCGTAAAGTTTCCCGTGTAATTCTCATTTACTGTTATTTCCCCACTGTCAATTGTTGCAGGAGAGGGTCTTCGGAGGTTTGTGGCTTCCAGTAATCCTGTAGTCTTTCGGAACTAATTAATGAAATTACATGAACATTTGCTTAAAATTTCTGGGAACATTTAAATTAAGATCCTTCAAGATTTAAAATGAAGAGAAAAGAAAATAAATGACGAAGAAGCTCAAGTTTGCGCTAAATGCAAAGGCAAAACTAACATAAAACCACTATTATTACTTGTAATCTGCAATTCCGTGATCTATAAAATTTTCCATTTTTATTTGTTTATTGGAAGTTTGGGCTATACGATGAATTAAGACTGCCGGTCACACTACTTTTGCAATCAACAAAATACCTTCATAAAGAAAAAATACGACTTGAAAATGCAAAGACGACAAAAACAAAAAACTGAACTATTATTCCTTGTAATCTGCCATTTTAAAGTGGCAGAGCCCACAGGAAAAGCCAGGGCTATTAGTACGCTGCCGTTGATGCGCAAAATTCTATGAATACTGATGTGCCGCAATTAGAGTCAAAACAAACTGTCACTGAGGCTAAGGTCGGCTTCATTAAATACTTATCTGCATCTGCCAACTAAATTGGGGGAAAGAAATGCTTCCGCTCCCGCTGAATTTCATGGAAAAGTTGAGGGAGGGAGACGGGCGTCTCGTGCTCCAAAGGAAACACAATAACAAAATTATTTTTTTTACTCTCTTATCTCTTGGTCTCATTGTTACCCGCTCTCACTGATTTAAGTTTCCTTAGTTCCTTGATTCTTACAAGAATACAGCGTTAAGTCTACATCATCATCCCTCTTATATACTAAGGTCTTAGGCCACCATGAACATGGCCTACCAATCCCGTTCGCAAACAGAATGTGGAACTTTCCTTAGCTACTTATGAGAGGCATACGCTTAAAAATAACGTTTTTGAAATTTCTGTGGCAAAGATCAAATGCACTGAAATTACACTTTCTCCGTAAATGAAAGCAATAATGACTAATCCGAGCTATATAAGTGAACAGGGGTGCAAAGATTCTCACGCGTGATCTCATCGGACTCCAAACTGGAAAGAAATAACGTCGGTGAAAAAAATAAAACATTCGTAAAAGGAAAATGGAGATGAGTTCATTACACGAGAGGTGCCACCCTAAAGAATATTTACACTGACATTTGTATCACTAACAAATGGCAACATCACAATTCATCACATTATTCATACGTCCACGTACTACCTTTGAAGGATATCCATTTGCTATTATGTGGAAACAAGATAAATGAGCCGTCAGGTAGTATCCACAAAGCCTGGATTAAAAAAAAATCACTACAAGGACATAATGAAAGGATAAAAACAGCTTGCCAACGGTTCTTCAAAAGGGGACGATTGCTCATATTACCGCTCACACTTGAAATTTTTAACTACCACTGCTCCTTTACACAATATGTCAGGAAAATAACGTAAGAAAATTCTCCAGAGCTGGACAACGACCATAAATAAATCAATATAGGCACCAGAATGAAAGAGGTTAGTTTCATATGACTTGGTAAATTTCCTATTATTATATCTCCCTACAAATATGTACATTCATTGATAAAAGTTGACACAACTCCTTGGAGTTCTTTAACTGATCCAACGAAACTCAATCCTGCAAAAGAGGAAATAAACATGAGGGAATCAAAACATTTGCTTATATACTCTGGCAGCACAGGTGAATAAGTTTTGCTGCCCCTGTTCTTGAAGATGAGCTTTGAATTGCAGAAGGAGGTACAAAGCAGTGGCATCGCTTAATGACTGCCAACTCTCAAGACTGATCTACACTTTCTAATTTCCATGGAAAAGGTTGTTTTTTTGTCACTGTCAGAAGGATAGTTCTACTTACATCTCTGAACAATAGACGGAGGATTCTGTTAATAAATATAATTCAGTAAAACTCTCACTCCTATATATCGAGGAATCTTTCTCAGCATGTGAAGGATCTCTGCAGTAACTTTTGTAAAAGGATAATGGTGTGAATGAGAAATAAGGCAAGAGGAATGTCACGGTAGTCTCAGATTTAAAAGTGATGCACTTCGGATATGTAAGTATTGACTGTATTCAGTAGACCTGCAACCTTGGCAGAACACAGGCGTGTGAGATGCTTGTTCTTCTCTCGTACTCTTTCCAGGTAGACATATTGTAGAATTATGAGTGCCTCACAAATTACCTTCGGGTAAATATTATCGAAAGTGCACTGCAGTGGTAGTGATTTATCATCATTTAAAAGATGTTATGAAATACTTAGTAGTGAGAAGAATGGATTTAAAATAGTAAAAAATAAAAATATAATAAAAAAATAAGACCCCACATAGAAATGGGTTAAAGATGGGAAGAAGAAGAAGAAGAAGAAGAAGAAGAAGAAGAAGAAAGAAGAAGAAGAAGAAGAAAAAAGACAAAGAATTAGAAACGAAAAGAGAAGCAAATCCCATCAACCCGAAGCAGAACCTAAATAATCCGGTACAAGCAACAGAAACACGAGAACAAGTTCAAATATTTTCTTTACCTCCCCAAACAGAGGACACTAAGAGAAGACACAACCCGAAGTGGAGTCTTAAAGGAGAAGGACACTATGTCTAAATACAGCACTCACTATATAAGACCTGCTGCACGTAGCAGCTCTGAACCAAAATTAAAATAACAACAAAAAAAGGTTTCAAAAATATCAAACTATAGCTGGTTCACTTAAGGTAGATTCTTCGATGAACCCTATGCTTACGAGACGTTTGTTTGGCGGCCGCTGATTGGCTGCTACCGGGAGGTAGGCAGCTCCCAGCCAATCAGCGGCCGCCAAACAAACGTCTCGTAAGCATAGGGTTCATCCAAGAATCTACCTTAAGTGAACCAGCTATAGTTCATGCTCTGAAAAAACCACAATAACAAGGTAATGATCATCCTTCCTGGGTAGCCGAAATAAATTACTCTGGACAACAACTAAACACATCTGGAGCTTTGCAAGAAATGCAGTATTTCTCTGAATTTACCAATGTGTGTATGACCTAATATTTGGCTATAATGTTTTCAATTTTAAGAAATTGCGTTGGATATAAGCCCGAGTGACTTCTTGGAAGTTGTGCTGTCACCTGGAGACAAAATGCACAGTTTCTAAGCCATGAATTAGAATGTAAGATTAACTGTTTCATACTCCTAATCCTAAGGATCTAAACATTATTTCAGTTAGATATAGAGAAAAAAAATCCTGTATTTATCATAATTAATTCAAGTACTTATTTTTTCATATACATTTACGTATATACAAAAATCAAAGATTAACCATAGACCATATAATTAATTTTCTAACCCAAAATAACTCGAGCTCATAATGTTACAAACTTTTATCTTTTTTTCAACTGTCGGCCTGAAATGTTAATTTTAAAATTTGTGCGTTAGGCCATTGTCAGGAATTAAACCACCTTACTATGAAAGACAGGTTTTACCACATACTGCGGCCAAATGAGAATTCTGATATTTGATCACTAGTCGCCATTAATGATAATGAGCTCTCAATTCCTCCATTGTTCAAAGATACTTCAAGAGAGGCCATTTTTCGATGTATTAAAATAGAGGGCTAATATGGAGGCGGAAACCGATATATATTTAGCACCATCCAGTAAACGACCACTCGAACCATGACTGCAGCCAGAATTACTGACGCCTTAGCCGGATAACAGCACATTCTGGGAAGTTTCTATACATTAGAGAGAAAACATGCAACACATATGTGTGAGGAATGAATGACTGTAGATGGATTCACCTCCAAACACTCCAAGTAACTCTTGAAGGAACTCAAGCATTCCTGCACACAACACGAAAGCATTTATCTATAAACTTTCCTCAGGATCCTATAAACTTTCCTCAAGATCCTATAAACTTTCCTCAAGATCCTATAAACTTTCCTCAGGATCCTATAAACTTTCCTCAAGATCCTATAAACTTTCCTCAAGATCCCTGGAAATTACTTGGACAAAAGATCACACTAGCTTTTACTACGTAAAAGTTTATCAACTATTTTCTTAATAAAATTAACTCGAGTTGGAGAGTTTTAACAGGAAAGCTATCAAACACGCAATAAAGTTTTCTAATGTTATTGGAACTCATTCCACTCATTCATGATCAAAGAAAAATCAAGCAAACTCTTATTGTAATGGCGCGGCATTCCAACTGAAGAAATGCTGGAGACACCATTATGATACTAACAAATGTATATAACACCGACAATTCTTCCTGACAAGAAGTGTTTTTGGGACGCAAATGCCCCAGTGGAAGATATTCTCGGTATGAAGATGGTAGTGGCTACCATCTTCATACCGAGAATATCAAAACAGCCTAACTTTCTTGTCATCAGACA
>NC_061103.1:23738954-23746454 GCF_015104395.2 Macrobrachium nipponense
TATATATAACACTATCTTAAATGCAGCAGGAGACTAAATCACCTTGATTTCATCATTTGTCAATTTAGGAACTTATATTGGATCCACCAGGAGGCTTCTGAAGGTACGCAGAGATTCACATCGTGGAGTAAGTTATAGGACAGGCAGCAAAATTGCAAGCCCAGAGTTTTCTAATATTAGAAATCATTCTAAAATATGTAAAACCTCCATTGAAAACAAGGACTTTACAGTTGTAGGACGAGCTTCCAACAGCCACGATTTGACAATCTTAGAATCGTTAATGATTAAACGACTCGTCCCCTTGTTGAATAGTCAAACCTCTGCTGGCACACTGTACCTTTCTTAGTCTCTTCCTTTTATCTCCAGTCTTGGCATTGCCGCTGAATAGGTGGTCCAGTTTTACTTTACTCGAATATGTCTTATTATTTTTTTTGTTTCATTCGTTTTTTTTTTTTTACTTATTTTAATTTTAATTTTTGTCCTGTTTGGTTACGTTTACGTTTTTTTGTTTTTAAAGGTGTCTTTTTAGTATTTTTTAATATTTTAAGTTTGTAATCATTGTGCAACTTTTAAATCTCAATTCTTAGCTTTATTGTAATTTATTTTATGCTATCTATTTTGTACAGCCCTCGAAAATGTAATGAAGACATTACGAAACGTCGGGAATAAATTGACCCTTTTATCAAGTCTTTATGTCCTTCTCCTCATTGATGTATATCCGGCTGTGGCCACCGCTGTTTGGATATATATATATATTATATATATATTATATATATATATACTATATATTATATATATATATATATTTATTTTTTTATATATATATAGATAGATAATGATAGATAGATAATGATAGAGAAGATAGTTTTTGGTTGTTTTATTAATATTATCCACAATATAATAATTTTAATATATAAATAGATCGAATTAGAATTTAGGATAGATAGTTTGTTTGGAATAGATATATATACACAATATATATAATATATATATATATTATATATATATATATATATATATATATTCAAATAACAAATAGGCCTATGCATGTGACCCAATTATCAGCCGAGTGCCAAATACTTTCGTGTATTTTACACAAAATATTGCGAAGTATATAATAAGTGAGAAAAAAGTACAGTAACATTTATTATCAGGCCGTTTCAAACAGATACAATTTCTATCCACATGTCAATTACTAAAAGCATAAACGGGTCATAACAGAAAAAGAAATTGCCTAAAAAGTGATTCATAATCAGTTCTGCAATGAAAACCAGTTATCTGTCGACCAGTACATAATATAAAGTTAAGTATACTTTAGTTTAACCAGACCACGTGGGTAGGAACCAATTGGCAGCTCAGCAACGGGACTTATTGCTTATTGTGGGATCCGAACCACATTATGTCGAGAAATGAATTTCTAATCACCAGAAATAAATCCTTCTGGTTCCGCATTGGCAGCAGCGGTGAGCGAACTCGGGCTACCAAATGAATAGGCGGGTTCGCAACCCCCTCGTCCAATGAGGAACAAATACAAAGTTTTAAGTCGAATACATAATTACGAACTCTAATAGTAATGATGCTCCTTTACATGAAAAGACATTATCGCTGTCCTTCATTCAAGCCATAAAAAGTGTTAATGACAATAATAAAACCACTAGACTAGTGCGCATAAAGCCATTCAGATGGGAATCTTGATGCTCTTCACTATCTTATCTATAAGAAGATTGCGTCATATGTATACGTTAAAGGGCTGAAATTTGTAAGTTTTCTGGACCATGTCTTTGAAAAACATGAATATAATCAAATATGCTCCCGAAAGACGTATTCCAGAAAACAAAATATAATTTGATGGAGAACTGCTGGAAGTAGAAGTTAATTATATCTTAGTTTTACCTGACCACAGAGCTGATTAACATCTTTCCAAGGGCTGGCCCGAAGGATTAGATATTTTTACGTGACTAGGAAACAACTGGTTACTTAGCATCGGGACCTACAGCTTATTGTGGGATTTGAACCACATCGAGAAATGAATTTCTATCACCAGAAACAAATTCCTCTGATTCCTTGTTGGCAGAGCGGGGAATCGAACCCGGATCCTGAGATCGGTAGTCGAGCGCGTTAACCGACTCGTCCAACGAGAAACTACTGGAAGGTAGAGCTGTTAGGTGCTCAATTAGTGTTTAAGAATGAGGTTGCCAGCCCCATACTTTTTCTCGAGTTTTCGCAAATGGAATAAGTGAACTGCATTAGGGTCAACTCGAATCACGGACCTACTGAACGAGAGCTTACTATTCTATATGTAATTATAACATGCAACGCGATTACCATTGCATCTGTCTGTCTTACTGGAGGGTAACCACGACGTAAGGACGATGTCATACTGGAGATGTATATTAAACGATTATTTCCAGAAGTCTTAACATAAAAATCTTCCACTGGTATACACTAGGTTTAGTGCTTTGCCTCTACAAATTACATTTTGAATTCCTTGCAACATCATCTAAACGTCTTATTTTAGAAGTTTCAAGACATGTTTCTAATAACTGCAACAACAACAACAACAACGATAATGATAATGCAAACTATTTATCCTTCTATGAATAACATGTTATGTTCCTTGCAACATCATCAAAACACACTTCTTTTAGTGGCTTAAAGTCAAGGTTCTAATATCTGCAACAACCACAATAATAATAATAATAATAATAATAATAATAATAATAATAATATGATGCAAACAACTTATATCGCCAACAACAGCAATAACAATCGCTATAATAAAAAATAAAAAAATCTCATTCTCTCCCCCCTCATTCAGATGAAAAGGCTCAATAGGTTTTTTTTTCTCCTCTTCCTCCCAAGCCATTTTCTTCCCTTTACCAAATTCGTTAGGAGGGCAATTAGCGATGTGGCTTTGGCACTGAGCCAATTAAGTGAGAGATCATCTCATTTACTGGATTAGAGGCGATCGATCTTCTTAGGGATCACGTTGACTCTTTATCTATACGGGCCGCTTCGTGACTTACCTGAATGGATTATTAACGAACCCTCAGAGGATGCTATAATCATGATAATATTATTAACAACGGCAACATCATCATCAACGACGACCATAATGATAATACGAACAAACCCACTGTGGAAGCAGTAATGATGATAATATCACTGTTAACAACGGCAATAACATAACATATTCAACCATGACAATGATATCATTATTGGAAGTATAAACGTCTATGTCAATATCAACAACACTACTAATAATACTAATAAAAAGAGCAAAAACTAAGGTCATTAAAGACGTATCATAAATAACGACGACCAGTGTACTAATACTATTTTTGAAAATGTAAACATCTATGCTAATAATAACAATACTGTTAATACCGCCAAAAAATACTAATAAGGCATAAATAACGACGGCAACAAGATATGAGTAAAAAAAAATATCGACACCAATAGTAAGAACAGCATTATCAATAACAAAAACAGCATTAAGAATATCAACAAAGGACAAATCATAAATGACAACAGCAAAAAATCAGTTACAATGGCATTACACTAATGACAAACAGGATCACGATGACGGCAAATTTCGACCAACCAGGAAGCGCATTCTCTCTTCCGTGTTCAGTACCGGTCTCTTATCAACCCAGTTCATGTCATGACAAGTATCATTCTCGCGAAATGTCAAAAGTGGAATCGCGTGTATTATAAACACGGGGAACGAAGATTAGAAAGCCAGGAAAATAAAGAGAAAGAGACGACTTTTCAGAAAACTATGAGAGGGAAGATGAAGGGGACTAGAATGACCAAAAAATGAGTAAGAATGATGGGGTAATTACGGGAGGATTCGAGCGGTGAATAATTACAGATCACGAGGAGGACTTAATTACATCAACATGGATCGGGATAACTGATTGTTCGGGGGAGAAAGTACCACGGACTGAATGAAAGCCAGTATTAAATTAAAATCATATTTGGAAAAAAAAATTATACAAAATACGAAGTAACATTGAATACCACTGCGCAGCATAGCATAATTTCCCTTCATCAACAATGCAATGAAGTCCCTCACAGAAAGCTAATTCCAAACCTAAGAGTGTACTCTAGTGCATATAACATTTTTAGCACAAACTGTAAGACAATATCTATGTATTTGCAGACTTGCAATACTGTCACTACAAACGCCTGATGATATCCAATCAATTTGTCATTTCCTTTTATGTAATAGTTTCATTCGAAGCTAGAACTCTAGCTACGTCTAGTACAGACAAAAAGAGGGATGAAAGAAAACTTCCGCTTACGCTTACCTCGAAAGGAAAGAGGCTGAAATCCAACTGCTTTGGGGGAACGTCTGGTCCGATTTGTTCTTGGATGCTTGATGAACGAAACCAAAATACTGAGCCGTTTATATTATTATCCTATGGTAGCTTTATAACTAAGCACTTAAAAATCTTTCTTACATAGTGCCCATAAACTCATCGGCTGCAACAGCATTCTCGCGTTAAATTATACCAAAATAACGCGCTGTTTATATCATTATCCTCTGGTACGTTTACAAAAAAAGCACAAAAAAAATTTTTCTCAACCTCATCTATTGCAGCACCATTCTTACGATCTTTCTTGTTGTCTTTGGGGTAACGCCCCTTTTCACAGTAACATGTAAAGGCGATTTTACCTGAATGGAATCAACTACATCTCTACTCTACGCTTCGTTGATTCCGAAGCCACGAGTACCACGACAAACTTCACATGTAAACATAACACTCAAACAGTTTGGGAACCAAATAATACTTTTTTAGCTGTTCATTCAACGCAAACAAAACTATGGTTTTACCGCTTGATATTCAGGATGTGCAAATAGACGCAAAATATGCATGGGCGGCCTTGTGTAAATATATTCAGTTAAAGGGTATCAGCAGTTGCATTCGATAGAAACCATTAAGCTCAATCGTTACTTGGTGCTCAAGATTTAAAATCAAAAGAAAATGCCCTTAAATACAACAACTATAAAAGTATCTCATGGCATCTAATGATACGATAAAAAAAACGAGATATAAAAAAGGAACAAAGCTACATTTCTCAAATCAATTGCTTCGTGCTGGCATAAAAGACAATAACAAAATCATTTACAATCATATAGAGGTAAACATACCATTAAACAAACGTTTGTTCGGTAAGTTTAACTCTTAGTCATACACACCAAATTCATATATTTTGCAACCTTAATGAATATATATATATATATATATATATATATATATATATATAATGTGTATATAAGTATTTATATATATATATATATATTTATATATATATATATATATATATAATATATATATACTATAATATATATATATATATCTACTTTGCATACATTCTATGACGGGACCGGAATTCGATACAAAGAAGTGATACTGGGTTAAGTCTGCCAAAAAACCATATCATCTTTAATGAGAACAATATTCCCAATCAGGAAAATAAATCCGAAAACAGTGCGAACTGTTATAAGTGTAACGGATATATAGGCACATTCAAGTCTAATAGATCCAATATTCTCTGAAGCATTCCACGTGAACTCTGGAGACGTACAATATTAAAAGTGACCTAAAACTGAAATCAAAGTGAAAATAGAGACACAATACTTAAAGATAACTCGCAAAAAAATATATATATTACAAAAAGAACGTACAAGAAAAAAATTCCTTCATAAAGAGGCTTTCATTGCATCAGTCTGACAACATAAGGCCTCGTCAAGTTATAAAATCAAGATGAAAACTCCAGCGTGAATTCCCGCTCGATACGAAGCTCATAAATATAAAATTAATATACACTAAAAAAAAAATCATACACGTATCAATGTGCGAAGTATTCCAGAGGCGATATATATAACAGACAGCTATACTGCAATTCTTAAAAGCGGAAAAGCGAATATCACCACTGCGAATTCTTTCCTTTGAAACAACAAATTCTCAAAAAAAAAAAAAAAAAAAAAAAAAAAAAAAAAAAAAAAAAAAAAAAAAAACTTCTAGCCGCACACGCCATTCAGATGCAAGACACGCCAGAGAGAGAGAGAGAGAGAGAGAGAGAGAGAGAGAGAGAGAGAGAGAGAGAGACGTCTTTCAATCCACAGAGGTCCTGACTCCTCCACATCAGCTATTCAAGAAACATCACGACTTGAAATGCAGGTGGCCATTCGTGAGGGCACGAGGAGGAGGAGGAGGAGGAGGAGGAGGAGGAGGAGGAGGAGGAGGAGGAGGAGGAGGAAGCGGAAGGAAGGAAAGGAAGGCTGGCCCAGAATGCTTTTAAAGTTTAGGCCAATTTGCCAGGCTAATTCTGTGCGGCGAGGGGTGGCGTGCAATGCACTACTCCGCCTGAGTGCAACCTTTGTGCCGAGTGGGAACCTTTGCTAGTGCAACCTTTTGTTTGACTTGCGCCTTTGTCCGGCCGCGTTTGAGGAATTTGTTTGACAGACAGACAAAGTGTCGTCCATCGCCTACTAGTACATTCCTCGTTAACCTGGTGCTCTCTTCTGGACACAATTCGAGCCCCGAACAATTTCGTCGATTTTATGTATTCCTTTGAGTAGTACTACATATATTACACAATTTATTGAACGAATTATATCACAATACTTTCATTAAGAGGCGTTCTATTGATTTAAATTTATGCCACTTTATCCATAAAAAAAAACTATTTATAGACTATACATGAAAACTGGAGAGCACATTCGCAGATTAACTATTCACTTACCCATTTTATTCTTCCAATTCTGAAGACATATTCTATAAATATGTAATATCCTTCCAAGACATTCCATATCTTACGTTAATTTGATCTCATTTTCTCATACAAAAAGATTGTTTGCCTTTTATAACTCGATTCTTGTCGTTTTTTTTTTTCTTTTATAAAAACTGAAATTAATGATTAAATATTCAGGTCTTTACTTCACTTCCCTGAAATACGCAATGAATTGTTCATTAACTACGGTACAAAAACCACACATTCCTACGAAGGACAGTCAGATTTGGCCGGTGTTGCCAACCATAAAACATACAAATTTCTACTAACCACTGAATCTGTCATTGCTGTGATGTATATGAAAATATCTAAGAAAAAAAGGTTACAAGCACCAACGAAAAATAGAATATGTATCATAATATGTATGGACCTAGATGATGTATCGGAAGGTGGCGAAATATAATTATCCAAGAGAATTCTAAATGGGAAAATCAATTTTTGAAAAATTAGTGATTTCTTCGTGTAATAGCAGAAGGCCTTGACATAAAGGGATTTTCTAAAGTATGATCAAAGTATATAATATCTTATATTCGATTGTATTGCTTTTAAAAAGACAGTTCCGTGCTTTAATTTTAACTCATCGGACTGAAATTTTATATTTTTTCACCGGACAACTTACGCCCACAAATTAAATCGAATTAAAAACATCAGATTCCAAGATCAACATGTCTCAAATTTGACGCCATAATATAATAA
>NC_061103.1:23751454-23758213 GCF_015104395.2 Macrobrachium nipponense
TCGGTATGCAAGAACAGACATATATTTATCTTTTAGCTCTCTAGTCGATAGTTCTCATTCCCTAGAAAAATTAAATCATTTTATTCTATCTTTTATGCATTTCTATGCTGAAGGAAAGATAGCATCCTTAACTTCAAATTTAACGGCAAACAAGTCATGTCTCAAGGATCTCTCAAATTCATTAATCTGATTTTCACTGCCTCAAAAGGAAATGAATTATTTTCGTCTCTCCTTATAGTCTAATATGTAGCTACCTAGCACGCGCGCTTCACGACAATACCGACTATAGTATGACGGGAGGTTTCAAGAGCATCTCGTAGTTTTCTTTATTAAACATTTTTAAGGACATTACATTCAAGTCTTTCCAACTGTTAAAACTCCTTTACATAGGCAGGTGTATACCGTCTACATTAGTTAAGAAGTTACATCTAAAACTGATGTTTACATTTGAATATTTCATTCTCGAGAAGAATTAGAATGTCACAAACAGTCTTAACGTTGTGAGTATATTCAAACTGATGTCCGTGGCTTAATAGCAGCGTGGGACATCATTTTGTTGTAGCATAGTCTGCTTTACCGTTTGCTACCGATCGAAACATGAATGAGATGAGAATGTAACCAAACGTACTCTCTAACCTTTCCTAGGAGTACGAAGCCGCCTAAAAAGAAGGCCTTACTAAAGTTTTTAATTAGTCACGCAATGTTTACATAACCTTCTTGACATACCTTACAGACAAGTTGAGCCACACTATTATATGCTTACATTTTGTTTAGCAGTTGACACTAACGGAAAAAATTAACAAATGGAAACAGAGTTTCATTTACGCAGACGTAAGAAAAAGATACTTGAATATCAATAGCGATCATTGAAAAAAAAAAAATTCATTCTTGTTCATGATTACTGAAGCTCTTATGGACACAAAATGAGAGTACGGCACACACGGTAATCCCACTAGCATTTAAGAACGGCAAGTAAAAAATGCGCCGAAGTTTCTTCGGAGCAATCGAGTTTTCTGTACAACGTATAATGCTGTATAAACCCATCAACTACGACCAGCAGCTCTACAGCTGCTCACCAGATGCGGTAGAGTGAGGGTGCGTCCCGCGACTTCGGAAAGCGCTGCCAGATGCACGATCCATGGCTAACTTTAACCTTAAATAAGATAAAAACTGCTGAGGCTAGAGGGCTGCAATTTGATAAGTTTGATGGTTGCACCTCTCTAGCCTCCATAGTGTTTTAGATCTGATGGCGGACGAACAGAAAAAGCCGGCACAATACTTTTCTTTTACAGAAAACTGAAAAGAAAATAAACTTTTTGACAACGTTTAGATAATTCGAACTTATTTTTTTTGAGTGAGGCACGATCGCATACAAATATTATATTAAGCTTTACATAATCCTCCCCACCACCACCCAACAAATCAAACATATAGTTTTCATTTACTTAAATAACTCTTATAAAATAAAGAACCAAAGAGGCATACACAGTGCTCGTTGTTGCAAACAGCTCCGGAATCTCCATTACCTTACAGGGCTGGTCTTGCTAATACACGAAAACCAATTTTAGGCGAACCAATACATCTTGGCTCACATGTCACAGGTTTAAAGACAGGCATAAGTCACACTCGGACAGCCACGTCCAGAAACATAGACATAAGACCAGTAAAGAGAGAAGAGAGAGAGAGAGAGAGAGAGAAGAGAGAGAGAGAGAGAGAAGGGAATACTGGAAAGTTACACTGGAATATTTCAACAAACGGAATTTTCGTGGCACATAACAAATTCAAAGATTTTGAAACTAATATTAACTCGCAGCTTGGAAAATGGGTCATGATCAAGAATATCTGAGTTGTGGGAAAACATCCAGGGTACTGGCATCTTGCAAAAAAGTTTCATCAGAGTCAAAGAAAAAAATGCAAGGGAGCTTATAATAATAATAATAATAATAATAATAATAATAATAATAATAATAATAAAAACAAAAGAAGAAACTACACAACACATTCGAATAGTAATAACGGAACCCAGTAGCGACCAAGCCTCTGGCAATGCCACTCAATAAACAATGAATCAACTTGCCTCCCCTATTTTCCTCTTAGGGAGGGCATACATGAAACTAGGAATCGGTCCTAAAGATCTTCTTCACCTTTGACCTTAACTATCTTCAAAATCTGTGCTCTCGACATGTAACCTATAACCTTCGACTAAATTTTTTTCGAAGCTTATCTCGCCAAAAAGTGTCCACCAATTTTGTTTGCTGATAGAAAACATGTGGCTTGGAGCAATCATAAATTTCCTCCAAAAGAATCAGCTACATAGATCTGCCAATTGTCAAAATTGTTCTTGGGATATCATACGGCAGCACACACACACACATACAGACACACACACACTAGATAAATGACGGCATAAAGTTAAATTCCTCTCGATTTCGTTGGTGGAGATATAATAATAATAATAATAATAATAATAATAATAATAATAATAATAATAATAATAATAATAATAATAATAATAATAATAATAATAATAATAATAATAACAACAATAATAATAATAAAATAATGCCTATTGGATGCAAGGATTAAATTCATATATTTAGTCTTTAGGTACAATAGCTACTATTCCTATTAGTTCCCAAAGTAAGAAAACTCTCTCTCTCTCTCTCTCTCTCTCTCTCTCTCTCTCTCTCTCTCTGGTAATATATGTGTTGCACTTTTAACTGTAATGAAGGCACGCTCTGACAACGGACCTTCGTCCCAGTTTTTATTTTGCGAGACAGAGAGAAAGAGAAGAAGAGAGAGAGAGAGAGAGAGAGAGAGAGAGAGAGAGAGAGAGAGATCAAATGACACGGTATTAAAAATCTTTGACAATGAGAGACCATCTATGAAGTTCCCCTCAACCAATGGATTTATGTGAAGAACCAAAGGGTTAGGGATAACTGTGAACCTTCCGCGGTTCAGAACACTGATATTGGGGTTGTCAGAAAGGGAAGATATATTGGAAAAAAATACCTTTTTAAAAAATAGGGCATCTGATTTTAGTATGAATAACAGGAAGACTCATAGGGAACCTATTAGACCTTTTCAGAATAATTATAACTAACCATCAACATGAAATGAGTAGTTTCTTTGAATTAATTTATGAAAATTACACACACATATATATATATATATATATATATATATTTATATTTATATAATACTATATATGTATTATATATATAAACGTATTTAGTATATACATGTATAAACTATAAATAATATATATATATATATATATATATATATATATATATATATATATATATATATATATATAAAATGTATGTAAGTGTGACGCAATATATACATAAGATGAATGGGGCATGACATACTATTTTCTTATGTGAAGCTGCTTTCTTGTAGAAGAAACGTCTTTTCGATGAACATTTACACATGACACATATCTATATACTTGTCACATAATTACACATATACATATATGCTCCACAACCACGTGATGATCATTAGTATGATTATATGCTAACCTGCTTTCTTCTGCATGCAACAGACCTTGCGCACTGCAGAACACGTTTCAATAGAAAGCAGCAATCATTATCAAATGAAATTAACGATCGCGAAGGCGATATCAAGTTTAACCTCTGAATTAAACAAAGAACCGATACAGCCAAGACATAAGTTACCAGTGGCTACAAGGCAGAAGCTTCTGCAATGACAACTGAAACAAACTGATACACGAATAAAACAAACAAGGAAGAAAATTGCGCAAATCACTCCATCCTCGTATGATGTTTGCCATGACAACTCTTCAGAGCATGGAGGAAGAGGTGGGGCGGGGGAGGGGGGGGGGGGGGGGGGGGGGTGTTTAAGTAGAAGAATTGAAGGATGGGAGAGATGAGGATAGGATTTAAGAAACGTTTTTTCTGAAAATCTATAGCTGCAGCTACAAATACGTCACGTCATCCTTACCACGGGAAACGATGATCTTAATTTCCCATTCGATTTCAAGAATTGTAGTACATTAAGTTCCAAAGTGTCAGGAAATCGACAGGTTTCGAGCTCATTGGGGTTATAAGAAAAATTACATTTATCGGCTGGAGGAATCGGACTAATATATATATAAATATATATATATATATATATATATATATATATATATATATATATATATATATGTTTGGCCAGGGCCACAGGAAAAATAAAAGGAGTACCAAGCGCTTTCGTTGTTATTTCAATACACTTTTAAGGTACCTCGAAAATGTGCTGAAATAACACGAAAAACCGCTTCGTACTCCTTCTTTTTTGTTCTGTGGTCTTGGGTAAATATATTGTCACGGGCTATTTAGTGACACACACACACACATACACATACACACACACACACACACACACATATATATATGCATATATATTATATGGATATATATACTATATATATATATATATATATATATATGATGTATGTATGAACTGCGTGTGTAATTATCCTTATACATAAGAATAAACTGTTCGTATCTCGGAACCAATTCTGAATACTATAAATAGTCCAGGGTTCAGCAACCAATTTCCAGTATCAGGTGGCAGAGAAGACAGTTGAGGCGATGCAATAAACAAGTATGTTATCGTAACCTTGACACTTACAATGTTATGCTGCGCAACCCAAAACGACTTCAAAACAATGGGCCCCCGACTAATAAGGTCCAAAAGCGTTCTGAGCGGAAAAAATGAATATTTGTTTTTTCTCGGCATCCGTATGATACAACGCAGCCACGCGTAGCTACGTCTGAATCTTTCAGTGTCATTGGTGAGTTTGTAGAGCATAAGAACTGTTCATTTCTTTGTTTTAAATATCGTGTCAAGCGATTGGAGAAGGGTAACTTCTACTTGAATGTGTTTACATACGTTACATCACAGTATAATTCTAACATCAATATAACTAATCCCTAAACCAAATTAGTTTATACAATCCTAAATTTCGTCAAAAAATACAAAACTCAGAATCAGTACTGAAGTTCGATTAGCCGTAAATGCTGGTTATAAATTCTCACTTTATTTCTTATAATATTTTCCTAACAATTCAGGACCGTAAGGGTGAATGGTGCCTATAATTACGATAACTGATATGTAAACAAAATATAAACAAGAAGATATATACGCCAGACTCATCATCAGAGCTATAAATCTACAAGGAGCTCTGCCGTGACTTTCTTGAATTGTGCTTTAAGTAGTAAAATTACGATACTAAATTCTGACTTACCTGAAATGCATAGTTCTCTCTCTCTCTCTCTCTCTCTCTCTCTCTCTCTCTCTCTCCTCTCTCTCTCTCTCTCTCTCATTTATATGTATATACAGTCTCTAACAGAGACCTTCTCCCCATAAAAAATAGATCAGGCAAATATTAACTGAAGAGGATTCTGTAGCTTATTAGGTTCAGGTCAGAGAGAGAGAGAGAGAGAGAGAGAGAGAGAGAGAGAGAGAGAGGATTGATAAAAGCAATAGCCGCCAATAAAGCCATTACAAATCAACATATGTAGTGTTTAGGCCTTGGGAACTGTAACCGTAATAACCTTGAAAGTGTTGACGGGAAGACTCGGAAGAAAATATATACTTACAGAAAGCAAACACTAGAGCTGCAGATAGTAATACACCAAGCGAAGAGAGAAAGAGAGAGAGAGAGAGAGAGAGAGAGAGAGAGAGAGAGAGAGAGAGAGAGAGAGAGTTAACAAGGATTAGGATGTCTCAAAGACTGGTTAGTCCATCCGAGGAGATATCGTTTGCTCACTTATCTCTAGGAGCAGGTTTTACTGTTCATCCAGTGGCCTAATGATTTTGTCGAGAGAGAGAGAGAGAGAGAGAGAGACGGATGGACAAACACAGATAGCAAGAGACAGATACACATACAATGGGAGAGAGAGAGAGAGAGAAAAGGATGGACAAACAGACAGATGGCAAGAGACAGATACACACATACAATGAGAGAGAGAGAGAGAGAGAGAGAGAGAGAGGGAGAGAGAGACAGACAGAGAGAAAAAGGGATGGACAAACAGACAGATGGCAAGAAACAGATACACACACATAATGAGAGAGAGAGAGAGAGAGAGAGCGAGAGAGAGAGAGAGAGAGAGAGAGAGAGAGAATCTAACATTCTGTCGTGATATAATCCCGTCTGACAAGAAAAATCAAAAGCTAAAATGGGAGTCCAACCCCTACCTTAAAATCCCACTAAAGAGGCCGTGCTCACAGGTTTGCAATGAAAAGCAATGGATTACGGATCGTTGCAAAGGGAACTGGAAGCCAGAGAAAATCACTGGGAGCCGAGAAAGCATGACATTAGGCAAGGAATGAGGACGACATTACTCGGAGAATGAACGCAAAGAGCACGGATGAAAAGCCTTTCATTAATATCGTTTTCTCTCTCTCTCTTTTGAGTTAAGGCGATCCCGATTTAGACCGTCTTTTGTTCCGTTTCAAAGCTTAACCGATCTTGGATGGAACATTCCTTTCTCTCTCTCTCTCTCTCTCTCTCTCTCTCTCTCTCTCTCTCTCTCTCTCTCTCTCTCTCTCTCTCTCTCTCTTCCAATCACTAGGCCAAAGGGATGGGTAACATAATACCAATATGTAGCTCAGGCCAGCAGAATGCAATTTGTTCTGGCGCTCTGTTTTTACACTTTTACTGTAATTCGCTTTCCCTTATTCTTCAATATTTATAAACACATTTTCAGCTCTTAAACGGCTGAGGGACTAGCTCTATTCAATACC
>NC_061103.1:23758713-23766213 GCF_015104395.2 Macrobrachium nipponense
TCTATTCAATACCTGTTTCCACATACACACACACACACACACACACACTGCACACCCAGCAAAAATGGTCACCAAGATGGTCAATCCACCAAAAAATTATAGTCTATGCAAAGGAAGTGATTTATATAATATGAACAGGTGCCAAGACTACTTCTTTAAAGGTGAAATCAATAGGACCTCTGGAAATAAAGAGCTAAATTAAAATAAAACGTTACCAAATTAATATTAAGGGATGAATTTCTGGTTACGTTTTAATAAACGTTTTGAATAAATACCGAAGGACTTGTTCTGTAAGGAAGTCGAACAAACGTTTTGAAACACACAACGACCTATTTCAAGCAAGAACGTTAAACTCATGGGCTAAGATTGTGAAACCTTAAACATATATAATCAACCATTAAATCTGTCACCTGTTGAAATGTTATTCATAGAAAATGAAAAGAGAAAAGACTATGACGACTATTTATCAACAGGAAGCATCCGGATAGCACAACCAACACAACCACGATAGAGCATTTTATAAGAGTTGTAAAACATTTCATGCAGATTACACCACCATTTCTCGCGGTACCCAGAATTCGGATTCCTACACCACCAGTATGTAGAAATAGTATTAAATTATAGCTTCTCTAAAATGTCATCTAGATGGTTCTGATGCTGGATAGCAGTAACGACGACTCCAGCCAGGGGCAAAAAATTGGGATAAACAAACCCTAAAAATTCATGTTTTCATAGCATCAGAGGACTTAGCCTCCCCAATGTGTATTTGCTCTACTCCCAAATAAACACGAACGCGTCGGAGACTCTTTTTGGTGCTGTCTTTATCTCAACCAAATATTGCCAGTCAGTTCGCACCGCGGATTTAAAGAAAAAATAGAAAGTTCATTGTAATAATGATTCAGCGGTAGCTCTTAATATTAAAGACTTTCATACTGTGGCATTTTTTTTCTATGTCGTTAATCATTGTGAAAGTCTCCTTGATGGAGACGATAATTTATTGTGATTTTTATTAGACCGCAGATAATTGTATTACAGGTTAAAGGGAACCGCGATGCTACGGGGTATTTCTCTCTCTCTCTCTCTCTCTCTCTCTCTCTCTCTCTCTCTCTCTCTATCCATCCACCCATCCATCTATCTATCTATCTATCTATCTATCTATCCTTTTTTTTTTTTTACCAAACTCCGGTATGTACTAACATATATATATATATATATATATATATATATATATATATATATATATATATATTATATATATATATATATATATATATATATATATATTATTATATATTACAAACCTACCGAGGGCTAAACAATACACTAAGAGGTTTTCCACGGCGGATTACGAACTTCTTTTACGTCAATGCACCTAAATTTACGGAAATTGACCAAACATTGCAAAAGTGAATAAAATTGAAACAGTGACACTGACCAAATTGTTGCACAGTACGCAACCTGCAACTCAAGAAAATACAGAACCATAGATGGTAAATTTTAAAAAAATTTCGCGGAACAGTCAAGAACTAATCTAACAAAGTTTCTCGTGTTTTGGGTAAAATTTTCGTTATATATTTACCGAGTCTCTCGTCTTGTTGCTTAATTTCATATATATATATATATATTATATATATATATATATATATATATATATATATATATATATATATATATCATACATAATATATATAGACAGATAGATAGATAGATTCACTTGCCACGCCCACCGGACACTTTATACACAGGCATCTTTCTGCGCAGCTGAACGGGACCTAGCAAAAAAATGCAAAGTCTTGCCCCTTTCGAATTGCACCTACGTGAAACAAGAACGAAAAAGTAAGAATAAACAAGAAAATTATAGCTATATTCAAAGGTGTCCCTTACGACCGCTTTCTGAATAAACGACTTCCCCCGAGGGAAAAGGGACATGACTAAACCCATGTGCTTATGGCCTCCTTGAGCAAATAGGGAAAAAGGTAAACAACCTGAAAAAATTATATAAAAGAAAAATTATTTATAAATAAAAACGGCGGTATACCTGGTCTGCTGCTGGTCCCATTTGCACCTTGAACTCATCTAAAATACATTAGGTGGGAGTCCAGTGGAAAAGCATTATTGCCATTCTATATTTTTTTTCCCCACTATTCTCTTTATACATTTTTTGGTCAAAGATGTACTTTCATACGAAATAGCACTAGTCTGTCAATTTGCTTAAGAGAAGCTTCATAAAAACTTATAAATCAGGATTGAATAATTAGAAATGCCGAAGAAATGTACTGTACCGTATGTATGTATGTATGTAAGCCAAAAGTACTGTACCGGTATGTATGTATGTATGTATGTATATACCCTTCTTTTATACATTTTTTTGAGCAGCGAGATGTTATACTTTCATATGAAATAGTACTACTCTTTCATTTGCTTAAGAGAGTTCTTCTAAAACTTTCATTTGTAAATCAAGGATTGAATAATTAGAAAATGCAAAGACAATAGTACCGTACCGGTATGTATGTATGCGTATATATATATATATATATATTTATAAAATATATATATATATATATACATTATATATATATATATACTCCATCAAGACTTAATACTCATGGTGCGTATATAGTTTTGCCGGTTTATCATAATCGAATGAATGTTATTGTGTCTCCCAAACATATGACCCACTACACCAAAAACTAGCGAACGTGCCTAGGCAAGAGATTTGGAGTTCGATTAATTACTATGGGGATACCTAAAGACCCTTTAGGTGGAACGGCCTAAAAAACGCGGGGGTGGGTGGGGGACGGTGGGGGGAATCTGGCCGGGGGTGGTCACTATAGTTATGTCAGAACTTGGAATTTTCTCTTTTCTGGCCGCCTGATGCTTCCACTATGTCACTTCATTTTCTTTCCAAGGGGAATTCCTTCGCCCTTTTGACCAAATTATCTTTCACTAGGGTGAGAAGATGCTTCCTAGAAAGAGGGCGACTTATTTATCCAAGGCTTTCAAAGCTGCTTCAGTTTATTCTCATGTCCAAAACCTACCCGTCAATAATAAGTCATAATTCCTGTTAGGTATAGACAATGAAGCCCTAAATGGACATGTGTATACACTAAAACACGCATGCACACACACACACACACACACACACACACATATATATTATATATTATTATGTGTGTGTGAGTGTGAGTGGACTATAATCTTTCCATCTTAAAAGAGGTGGCTCCAGAGGGCGTCACCTTTCGTGCCTAAGAGATATTTTGGGGATGGATTTGGTAACCACGTGTCCTTTCCCGCCAAGGCTGCATCCCATCACAATTAACTAACTACCTTGATGTCAACAGTAGGGGCAACGGATGTTTTAATTCCAGGTGTTTGCCTGCCTGCACTCAGCAATTGTGTTTTAGGGGGTTCGCTGGTCCCAATTCACCCGTGCATCTGATGTCTAGGCCCGTCCCTTACGACGCTCCTGATTGGCTGTTGATAAGCAAAAGTATCCCTCAGGAGAGGTGGAACATACATCTTGCCTATGTGAACACTCGAGAGAGACAGAGTTTCAGCCTTGTGATTGGCTTATCAAACAGCCAATCAGAAGGCGTCGTAAGGGACTGCCTAGACATTAGATGCATGGTTGTTGTGAATCTACTATACTAAGTACGGGCTATGCTGCAAAGGTCGACTACGCCACAATGGAATCTAAACACAGAATTACAGTCGAGGCTACAGTTGTCCCACCTTCCTCGGGGGATCGGACCCAGGCTGTTTTCACTGGCAAATGGAAATGTCCTAAACCTTTGTTTTTTTAGTGACCAAAAATATGGTATTTAAAAGTCTCTTGAATTTTAATACGATTCCACTCGCACAAAGTACATAAAAAATACCCCAAAGAAACAAGTTATTTTAAATTTACACACACAAAGATATATATATATAATATATATATATATATATATATATATTTAAATATATTTTAAACCATATATTATATATATATATATATATATATATATATATATATATATATATAATATATATATATATTTAATATTATACACACACACACACACATATAGTTCCACATCTCCTAACTCCGTTTCCTTCGTATGATTCAAGTGGAAAATCTCCTCTGAAAAGTAAAAAAAAAAAAAAAAAAAAAAAAAAAAAAAAAAAAAACAAAAAAAAAAAAAAAAAAAAAATTCAAGTACCAAAGAAACTAAAATCCCTGTCATTCGGAAGCCTTGGGGTTGATGCACTTTAGATGAAAACACCAATCATATTAGCGGGGAAAACGTCACATAAAATAATTAGGCAATTGAGGATTTGATATGAACGCATATCTCGTAAAAGATGAAAAAGTAATTCATCAAAACTAATTATACCTTTTGCGAATGAGATATTAGGGGAGCATAAGCCATTTCTCTCGTGGAAATAATTTCTGACCTCGGGCAAAATGTTTTAATTGTCCCAGCCCCCTCCCCCTCCCCCAACCCCATCCCGCCCCCACCCCCAACCCAAAACATCATACGTGTCTGAAACGACATGCATATATTGTAATAGTTTTGAATACGAATAGACATACGCAAATATATATATATATATATATATATATATATATATATATATATATATATATATATATGTGTGTGTGTGTGTGTGTGTGTGAGCGGGCGTGTGCGTGTGTGTATGTATGTATGTATGTGATGTATGTATATTATATATATATATATATCATATATATATATATATATATATATATATATATATGTATATATATATTATACTGTATATAACCATACATTATGTTATATACGCGCGTGCACACATATATTATATATATATATATATATATATCTATATATATATATATATATATATCTATATATATATATATCATTGTAGCAGTTTATTTGTCTTTTCTGAAGACTGAAAGAGCACCAGAAAACGTCTGGAGTTTGCCTGAGGATTATAGATGCCGACGTACTGCCGTTTGGCAATAGAAGGAAACTTAAACAAAACCAAATCAATATAATATTATTATTATATATATATTATTCTAATATATTATTAGATATATATAATAAAAAAATTTAAAATATAATCTATATATATGCGTGTGTGTTTGTGTACGTGTGTGTATATATATATATACACTTAGAAACCAACAAAGCACACAATCACGACAGATATACAGAAACTGTTCCGACAATCTCTGCAAATTACATTTCGCCATTCAAATGTGACAAATTATCCCTAATTAGCAAATTACGTATCAATCAGACAATTTGGAATTCGATCAGGAACCTTAATAGTAACCTGCTAGCTGGTGTCTTTTGGAGGGCCAAGTGAAAAGCAAAGAAGAAGATGTCTCATCTGAGTCTTTCCTTCCCCAAATATCTACAAAGGTTATTTGTTTGTTTCTATCATGACCAAAGTCACGTTCGTCCTCATGTTTAGTTCAGGTGGGTTCTGCTTCACTACAAAATAAAATAATAATCGCTTATTTCATTTCGGGGAAATGAATAATAGTTTGTTTGTATGGTGTTTTTACGTTGCATGGAACCAGTGGTTATTCAGCAACGGGGCCAACGGCTTTACGTGACTTTCGAACCACGTCGAGAGTGAACTTTTTTATCGCCAGAAATACACATCTCTCACTCCTCAATGAAATGGCCGAGAATCGAACTCGCGACCACCGAGGTGGGACGCCAATACCATACCAACCACGCCACTGAGGCGCTGAAATCAATAATAGTATCCATGGTTAATGGGGTGCAGGTCTGCTTGGTTTTGGATAACTCCCGTTTTGGATACGGACTGAGTCTTATCTTAAGCATAATATCTTTAAAAGACGACAAATAAATGACATAAGCAAATATAATTTATTTATTTATTTATTTTATTTCTTATTTTATTTTTTATTAGTGTGGTGTGGGGGGTGGGGGGGGGGGGGTGGGGGTGGGGGGGGGGGGGGGGGTGGGGGGACTGCCAGTATCTACAATTACCCAGTTCACAGAACTGTATATTCTTCCAGGATCGAATGTAAAATATGTCTGCCAGTGCCCTCCAATAGCTTTCGTTCACCATTCATTAAAATATTCTTTGGAAATACACAAAGAAGTTGAAGGAAATTTCCTCGTGTCATAAGACTACCCATCACACAACGAATATCATTCTAAAAATGGTGAGAGGAAATGTTCATTCAAGACGAAGATATATGAAACATTCCGAAAAGAACCTGAATTTAAACCGTTTGAAAAGAATCAATAAGGGATAAAGCCAACACTATTTTTAAATATTCATATATTTATAGTATCTATTTCTTTCCTAAAAATAACTTTTAATTCATGGAAGCTTAAAATAAAAGCAGAGAAAAAATCATGTGGGATAGTTCTGTGGATCTGACATCACGCGGGAGGGAAAGTGCAATTCTATTCAGTCATTTATGATGGATAACAGGCGAACACATACTAACCCTTTATCTCTTTGATAGTCTATTGTTAACATGCATAAGGCCAATGCTTCAAGATGTAGGTTATAACCCGGAAAACGTCCAACCTGTGAAGGAATCGGTTGAATAACTGAAGCTTTTCTTATGTGAGAGGTAGGCTGTGGTTCCAGTACGTTGAAATACTGGAAAAGGGTTTATTATTATCAGTGAAGGCGATGTGACCCGAGCCAGATTCATCCACATTTCTCCAGCTCATAATACGTCAACATATTTACCTAAATAACTTTTATAAAAAACCTAGTAACGTTTATCCCTTCTACTCAGTAGCTGCTGCAACCTTTTAACTCAGTATTCCACTAATACTCAGACGAAATGTCAATATTTTTCAAAGAAAACCAGCCAATTATGGCAACCGATATCACACACCTTAATACTCCAATGAATCCACAGATAATAATGATTAAACTTTTACCCATTATTCCCCGGAAATCAAGAGAGCATAGAACAGTTAAACAGTATACATAATAACTACAACCCTTTTACTCAAATATTTCCATGGATACCTATATGAAATGGCAATCCTACCATCTGAAAGAGACCTTGATATTACATGTCATTTGCAACCAAAAACGTAATTTCCTGTGCGCATGCTATTTCTTAGCCTCGCCTACCTTTGCTTAAGCCACCCAACATTTTCATGTCCATTGTCCCGTTGTCTCAAATTAGCTGCATAAGCTTTTAATCAGTCTGAAAGTCAATTATCAGGCAGCTCACAATAAAAGATAGCATCCTTCTTTCCAAATTGCAAACTATATAGAAGCAAATTACGTTCTCGTTAATTACACAGCAGGCATAATACCGCAATGAAAGTCATTAACAAACAGTTCATTCGATGTGAGCTTAATCAACAGTCATACTCCTTTGTATGTCATGGTATGTTTAAATACAAGGATTTATTGTATCACTGCGAAAATGAAATTTACCAACAGACTGCTTACAATTAAGAGTACATGTAGGCGGATGTACGTGAAAGTAAAAAAAACAGATCAAGTGTC